>NC_137611.1:39458672-39466172 GCF_963280865.1 Gymnoscopelus braueri
TACGTCTGAACCAGGAGGACCCCCCACCAACAGGCACCACATCAAGCCTCCAACCAACAAATCAGAATGCCTTAAAGGCTCCAATTACTGGGGATGGCTGTTTGTGTACGAACTGAAGGTAAATATGGGTGGAGAAAGGAAAAACTCCCAACGCAGGGGAGGAAGAGAATGAAAGAAACACTCGAGGGCCTTTGCCTGCATAGTAAAATCCTCAGGGTTAGACCCTTAAGCCTGATTTATACTTTGCTGTACGACGGTGCCAAAAATCTGATTTACAAGCTTACAACGTGCGGCAGTGTGACGTGTCGTGGGCTTGTAGAGCGGCTATTTTGCTACGGGACACTGTCGTACGATGGAAGTATAAATGAGCAATTACAGGTCCGCTTTTTACACTCAAGAGTGTTAAAAGGCAGACATCAAAGACGCATTACATCGGATATATGGTTCGTACAGCATACAAACGAGGCCCGTTCTGTCACAACAGAAGCACGAACACCACAATCCACTGTCTAAGACTATGAACAAAAGTCTCATTCTTCCCCAGTGTGGCTTGGAGTGTTTGTTGTGACAGCCTTTGTTAGTAGCAACTAGGTATAGCAAAAAGGGCTTTTGTGATTGCTGCTAACAATGGAACTTTGCATTTCCACATTTGCACAGGGCGCCGCATAAAACAAAAAAGAGGGGGGGGGGGGGGGGAGTGTTATTTTTTCTCAGTTTAGTCCAAGTATAGCACAGGCGTGGATACATTTCCACTATGTATGGAAAAGCTTTTTTTGTACAATGTATCTGCAATAGAAACCTTTTTCTAGGTAGGCTGTCAAATGCAGTGTGTTGTGAAGTACTATATATCACTTTTCTCAGCTCAGATCTCACGTATCATATCTCTCTTTCAATCTGAAACATGCTGCTTGCTATGTGAGCCATCCGTCACTTTAAATGAAGGAAACGGTTATTGTGCTATGATATTGCTGTTCCTTTTCAGGAAATCATTTGATAACTGGCAGCAGGCTTCCTGGTTATGTAGTGTTTTAAGTGTTTTAAGACCAGCTCGGGGCTGGTCTAAGCGGAAGTCGCTTTGTGACTTTGTTCACTGTGCATAAGATAGCAATGCCCCACACCACACCACACACACCTCATTTTAAGACCGACAACGTCCCTCAGCGCACAGTTGTATGTTTACCAAGTGCATTTGGTAACTATACAACGCGGGCGCCAGGAGTGAAAATAACAACTGTGTAAACTAGAAATGATAACTGCGCTGCGCCTAGTGCCATTTAGCGGCAGGTGTAAAATAGGGCCCTTAATCTCCCGCGCAGGAGACCTGGCTTTTTTGTATCCTGGGAAGAACATAAATCTTTTGGACTGTACATATCACAGTATGTGCTGGAATTGATAGCTGTGCACTGTTTGGCCTTGTGTGCCATGCCATATTGTTTAACACAGCAACAAAATGAAGGTCCATTCTTTTTCAGTTTTACATAAATATACCATTGCGGCGCCGCATTACCATTTCCAGAATTATGTGAAATCTGAGGCACCTTGAATACAATCACGATAAGACTACAAGCATCACAACGATTAAAGTCATGTAAAAGGCAATGACTTATGAATAATGTAAGAGACGTGGGATGATGATTTGGTGGGAATTGCATCCCCATTTAAATTGGGTTACGACTTGACATTTGAGCTGACTAAAGGCAACTTCTTGCCTAGCCGCTTTGCTTCTGAAAGTCATCTTTCCTCAGCCAAGGACTGCGTGTGCGTGTATGTGTGTGTGTGTGCACGCGCGTGTGTGCGCGCGTGCTCGGGGTGCAGAGCGGTACTAGCACCGTACAGTAGACACAGACACATGCGGTCTGCTTTGCAGATATGAGGCCACTCTCCTATCTGTTTATTGATCAGGGCAGATGTGCGTCAGTCAATCTTATCTGGGCTCCACACACCCTCCTGCTAACCTCCAGAGGCAGACCCAGCCAATAGAGCGCCGAGCCCGGGAGCCTCAAAGCAGTCATACTATCAACAGACACCTTGAGCACATTTCCCCCCTCTGTGTGTGTGCGTGTGTGTGTGTGTGTGTGTGTGTGTGTGTGTGTGTGTGTGTGTGCGTGTGCGTGTGCGTGTGTGTGTGTGTGTGGCTGTGAGCATAGTGTAAAGGTGCATTGGAGGACAGTAGAGGGAAGAAAGAGACGTGCCGCTCACACAATATAAGCCCAGATTAACCTACACTATGTGCATATGCATGCACATGTGCGAACAGCATTGCAGAACCATTCAACCTCTCTCTCTCTCGGCACCGTATCCTCCAGACTTAAACCTCTGGCCGTCCGCGAGGCAGCCAAGCCTTCTATATACTAGGGCTGGCTTTCTCGGCACATTAGGAATCAATGCAATCCTCACTGCTCTGCTCGCTCAGGCAGGAAGGTGGGATGTGATCAAGGGAGAGAATACAGCACGTCACTCATCCTCCCTTGATCCTTCCCAATGATGCTGCGAATCTATGATGTGTGTCATGTCTGCTTTACAACGCCAGGCAAAAAATAGACCTGAGCCGCGTCGCCTGTCTAAGACAAAGTGATTTGATCTATCATGAGTCATCCATCACTCTCAAAAAGGATCGAACGAGGAGAAAACAAGCGTTTTCCCCAGAGGGCCCCCCCCCCCCCCTTGCGGTTCGGCAGACACATCATCTTCCCACCCCCGCTATGAAAGCTGGGTTCGTTACCTCGGCACACGTTCCCGTTGTCGGGCTCGAACCCGGCCTTGCACGTGCAGCTGCCGATGGGGACCATCCACTCTCCGTCTCCGTTGCAGTACAGCTTGATGGGGACGTCCACCTCCTCCGAGTTGGGGATGCAGATCCCCCGGGCGATGACCAGCGAGGTGCTCTCCGCCCCCGTCATGGTCTCGGGGAAGATGGCGAAGTTCTGGACCACGCTGGGACACTTCTTGTAGAAGACCCTGACCGACAGCAGGGACATGCAGGCGCCGTAGTCCTGGAAGGCCAGGTAGAAGCCGTTCTTCGAGAGCGGCCCGAAGCTCCGCACCTCCGTGTTGACCTTCATCAGGCGCCCGCCGAAGTCCACCTGGGAGAAGCTCTCGTCGGCGGCGATGGTGTCCACCTTGAGGTAGGGCGCCTCCATCCAGAACGCCGTTCCTTTGGTGGCGATGACGGCGTCGCTCTCGTAGTAGTAGAGGTTGAAGGTCTCCTTGCAGGAGCCCGGCACGTTGGGGATGGAGCTGCAGTCGCGCACGGTGAAGCGCATCTCCACGTAGATGCGCTGGGCGCCGCGGCGGTCGATGAAGGTGGTGAGGAGCCAGTTGTTCTGGCTGGACTCGAAGACGTTGCACACCTGGTAGGTCCTGATGGTGTTGAGGTTCTCGTCGTAGCCGCTAACCTCCTCCCACTGGATTAAGAGAGAGAGAGAGAGAGAGAGAGAGAGAGAGAGAGAGAGAGAGAGAGAGAGAGAGAGAGAGAGAGAGAGAGAGAGAGAGAGATGATGGGGTTAATAATAATAGAGGATATGCGCATGCTTAAAGTGAATGGCACATCGAGTGGCAAAGCAACATGCAAAGTGAGTTTAACCTTGTTTAATGTTGTTTAATGCAATCAGATATGACTTTTCTGTTTGGATGCATGGGCTGTCAAGGCCAGAAAGTATTTTTTTCACACTCAGTAGGCATTCCTGCATAACTTCCGGGTTTGATGATGATGTCACACGCATAACCTCTATAACAACAACTAGAAAGGTGCGCTCAGTAGAGCACAAATCTCTGCCATGAGGCATGCCCTATTACCAATGTATTAGCAGCAATGCAGTGATATTTCTACTTTCTCTTTAACCATGCCACTTCAACCATGCACATGAAACTGTGATTAGATTTTTTTTTTCGAAATATTTTTTATCCCACGATTTTGTAACCCTTTTTTTTGACCCGGTGCCAATTTTGTAAGTGATCCTGGGCGCTACACTCCCCCCACCAGCCTAGGGAGCCCAGGGCCGAGCTCATGCCTCCTTCAATGCATGAGAGCCAACTGACCTTCTTGTCACCTGACAGGGGGGAGTTTCCCCGGTAGGACGTAGCGCGTGGAAGGAACACGTTATTCCAACCAGTTCCCTTCCCCTCCATCAGGCACCCCGGCTGCCATGGGGGAGGCGGTATAGCGACCAGGATTACTACATGTTTTTGTGAGGGTATTAACTACCCTAGGAGACACAGGGAGAACATGCAAACTCCACACAGAGTAGGCCCTTTCACCAACCCCACCTAGGGTATGGGCGCTGATGACGCGGAGGAGAAGACACGCCCACAGACCTTCTAGCTGTGAGGTGACAGCGCTACCGACTGCGCCACCGTTCCCCAGAAACTGTGATTTTTTTAAACTGCTGCTATTTATATCTGCTGGATATGTTCCCACCTGCACAAGAAGCATTTCTACCTTCTGTATTGCTATTTATCCATTGCTATTTTTAATCACGGACCGTATGTGTATTGGACAGTGTATATTTGATTTGACTGTGCCTTCCTGTTATTTGAGATGTTCTTTGTTCCTTTCTTCTCTATTATGTCTTTCTCTATTCTAACTCTTCCTTGTAACTGCACATGTTGAAAGCTTGCACACAACAACACATTTCACCCTGTCTTTTACACCTGTCATCGTCTGATGTGACAACAAAGTTCATTCTGATTCTGATTCTTAAAATAGTGTGGCATTTGAATGCCAATTGTACAATGTCACTACTGTCTGCCTCCCTGTTCATCTTAAAAAATAAATCAAGAATTTAACTGAAGAGATTGCGGATAATCAAAAAAAGAAAGAAAAGCATTACTGCATCAAAAGTAATCAGCAAACTATACTATAAAAACGGCCGGGTCAAACATGGGCTAAATTGTCAAATAATATAAGACAGAGAGAATTGTGTAAATAGCGTTGCGAGGCGTTGTGAGCTTGTAGATCTGCTATTTTCACAACATTCATCTGTGGAACCGAGTCAAACTAAATGTAATGCCTCAACTCAAACATGATTATTTTTGGGGGGGTCCCCAGTTCAAAATATAATAATTTTTGGGGGTCGCGGACTGAAAGGTTGAGAACCACTGCTTTATTGTATGCCTCCCTGTCTCTCTCATACACATTGTCTACCTCTCTCTATCTTTCTCTCACGTTTCTGTCATTCAATTCTCTCTGTAATCAACACATCCATTTGCGAGTCCTTAGTGAGAGGAAATGGAGTGAGATCTGTTATTATGTGATTGACGTAAAGACTACACAAGTCTTACAGTCAAATATAAGCTAAAGTACACATGAAACTGAATCGTGATGGCAAGTAGGATGCAATGTACACAGCTATTTCTGAAAGGTGGCAGACCATGCTAGCATACAGCAGTCTCAGGAAAGAGAACTCAGACCTGTGTGCATGAGTGACCATCTGCATGAAACGTGTAGGGATAGATATATTACACATGAAGTATTCCATGGTAAATTCAGTTGTAGTGACGTCCCGGTCAGATGACCCAAAAACATGTTATTTTCCAATCCGGCATGCTAGTTCTTCTATACTAGTTTTGGCGCATGTGCTGGCCATTTTGGCACTTTAAACACTGTCAAAGGGGCTAAAGACAGCTTGGACTGATTTGAATGTGTGGAGACATTAAGACACTTGATGTGTGTGTGTGAAGCATGTATATTTTGGTGTCAGTCTAACGTTGGCTTGTGCTAGCGTATTTGCATGTCTGCTAGTACCTTAATGGGTTAAAGGATAAGGCCGGCATAATTTGATTTCGATCTTACTTCATTATTATTATTCTTAGCCTACAGAAAGTCACAGACCAAAAGTATGGTTGGTCTTGCCTAAACAAATACAGCTCATATCCAGACGTTTACATGGTTGTCCAAAAAAAGTGTCAAAACGAGTCCCGGAGTTGGTGTTGGTCGGCGCAATTCATCATCGCGATGAACACACAGTTATTTAAAATGTTCCACGAAGCAAGTTTATGAACGCGACTGCATACGCTTACAGAATGTAAACAAGGCAACGCACATGCCTGGGGGACGGGAGATCAAAACGGCATCCTTCAAAGGAGTTTGTCATTCTAACGCAACGTCGAGACAGAAAGTGAGGAGGCGAACAGCTAGATATCGGCGTTAATATGGCCTAATGAAATGTTTTGCAGCTGCACTGTGCCTTGCGGTCTCAGGCTTGTCAGTAGCAACACACCCGCCAGCAAATCAATGTGTGCTCAGTAAACCATACACTCTCCACAGTCCACACATTATACTGTACACACAGTGTGTGCGTGTGTGTGTGTGTGTGTGCGTGTGTGTACGTGCGTGCGCACAGCTACATTCACGCATGCATGCACACACTCACACACGCACAACACAAACACAGGCAAAAACAAAACAAAACAAAACAGCAGGTCAGTACAAATAATTGAGTTAGCAAAAATATAGATGGAACATAAAATTGCGAGTCTGTCTGAAAAACAACGGTTTTCTGCCGAGTAACTGATGTACCCTGTGATGGTTCTGTTTACAATCAACAACAGTGACATCATCACTGTTATCATTATCGAACACCACAAAGAAAGTAACAACTTTTTTCTTCATTATTGTATGAACCATTGCATTTCAGGGCAGATTTGAGACGGGGCATTATCTGAGACGCCTTCGGGGGCCCTTTCTGGCGTGAAAGATGGCGGTCATTTGGCTAGACGAGGGGGGCTACGCGGACCCCCTCCTAGAATTGAGCAGACGCGGGTGCAGGAGGAGCACCCGGGGCTGGCTGTATTAATGAACAGGCAGTGCTGAAAGGGACAGGTCCCTGTAATGCTGATGAATGGTCATTACACATCAGACACCAGGGAAGAGAGGCGGAAGAAGAGAGGGAAGAGAGAGAGAGGGGGGGGGGGGGTGGAGCCGGGCGCGGGCACCGAGGGAATGGTGGTGAAAAAAGCTTTAATTTGCGCCTCGGATTTCTGTAAACTCGTTTATCATGTCAGCGGTGTCATCGTTCCTATCACATCGCGCACGCACGCGCACACACACACGCACACACACACACACAGACTCTCTCTCTCACGGTCTTATCTATCTATATTTATCTATCTCTCTAACATCCATACGGAACCCCACACTGAACCTCTCTTTACTCCACATAGTTTCCCTCAGGCCAGATGTTTTTTGCGTCCTTCTGCCTCTTTTTGTTTTCGTTCACCCCACCCACGAAAAAAAATGCAAAGGGTAATAGCTGGGTCCGTAACCCCCCATGCATCTCCTGGTTGCTCTCTTGCCTTTTCATTTAATACCATCTCCACACTCTCTCCATCATTGGGCTGTTTCCTGGGGGCCTGAGCTCAGAGGGCAAGAGGTCATCTCTTCTTCCATTAGGTCTGATTGAGCATCCTGAAGGTAAAGGTCAGGAGGAGGAGAGGAGAGGAGAGGGAAGATGCTTCCAGGAGATAACTGTGTGTGCACGCAACTATGGACTGACTGAAGGC
>NC_137611.1:39471172-39513522 GCF_963280865.1 Gymnoscopelus braueri
AGGACCGATGCTCTCCTCTGCCCACGGCCTCCGCCCCGGCTGCCATTGAGGCATCGATACGCCACCCTCTTAAAAGCCATTCATCATATCGATCTCCTGCCGTTATACTTTCAAAGGCTAAAACAACACCGAGCGGCAGAGACCGCCTGCCACCTTGCCCCGGGATCCGATTGGCATCCAGCAGAGACTCGGGGACGGCGGCGGGGAGCCCCAATCAGAAGAACCGAGAGTTGTTTCGAGAGCCTATCAGAGTAAGGGGGGGGGGATGGGACACCCACGGACAATGATAGCAGAGCCAGGCCAACGCTAATGAGGTCTTACTCAGTGTAGTGGAAGACGGGAGCAGGGAGGAATGTGACGAAGGAGAGAGGACCTGCCGTGCTGAGAGAGAGAGAGAGAGAGAGCCACCATATGTAGGCTGCCAGACTCTAGTCAGGCCCTATCAGGCCTGGTGCTGATGACAGCCACTCAGTCATGAAGCAACAGCCCTGCTGTTGCCCGGGACTGTCACATTATATCACATTGTTGGCAGCCAAAGGGACTACAGGAGGAAAAGTATGAGAAATGTGACGGCTCTGACCTAGTAGTGATTCATGGCAGCCAACGTACTCATCCATATAAAACAGACAATAGATACGGGCGATACGGTAACCATAGGTACACATTTAAGGGAAAAAATGGAATAAATGAACAGAGAAACGTTAACGAATGCAGATGCTTTCTTACAGGTGGACTGCGCGTGGTACAAAGCAATTAACATCCTATCATGGTCTGTTGCATGTATAAAAGTGCTGAGCAGGCTCACTTGGCCTTGATTTTGGATCAAGGTGGCAAGAGGAAGAGATCTAAGTAACTATGAAAGAGCGTTCAACTATGAGAGAAGGAGCTTCAACATGTGAGAGTTCAGTGGTGTGAAAACCATAGGGGGAAAAGTGACACGGTCAGATGAGTCACCGTTCAAGTGAGTGAGTGCATACCGTATGTGGCACACGCCAAGAGAATGATACAGGCCTGAATGCTTGGGGCGGGGCGGGGGGGAGGGGGGGGTCGTTATGCGGTGGGGGCAATTTTCCTGGTCTGATGAACCACTTGTGCCTTTTAGAGGGAAGGGTCACTGCACAATTCAGTGCAAAGTTAGAGTGATCTCATTAATCCTGTGATGACACACGTCTATGCTGATGTGAGGATGACAATGCCCCCCATGATGCGTATGGGAATGACATGAACAATTTGCTATGGCCTTCGTGGTCACCAGATCTCACCCCAGATGAACGTCGATGGGAGATTTGGGACTGACTGAAGTAACTATGAAAGACATGTTCAGTGGTGCCAAAACCATAGGCACTGTTCTACAGGAATGTGGGGAGAAAAGTGACACGGTCAGATGAGTCACCGTTCTAGTGAGTGAGTGTATACTGTGTGTTGGCATACACCAAGAGAATGATACAGGCCTGAATGCTTGGCCCCATACAGTGTGGGGGGGGGGGTGATGTGAGGATGACAATGCCCCCATGACGCGTATGGAAATGACGTGAATGATATGCTATGCCTTCATGGTCACCATATCTCACCCCAGATGAACATCGATGGGAGATTTGGGGACTGACGTGCGTTCCCCACCATGCACCTCGTCTCCTCAGTAGAGTTCCAGACAGCTCAATGCCATGGGGGCATTGAGCTGTCTCCTTTCAGTTTGTCTTTCCAATGCAGTCTTGTATAGGACAAATACTGTATGCACACACGCACAAAGACCCAGACCTGACTACAGAGCCGACTCATTCCAGCGGTCTCATCTTTAACCCCCCCGAGTCTGCTGTGTGAACCTCGGTGGCGACACACTGCTTACACGCTGCTTTTCAAATCCGTCAGCACTTGCTAATACCGTACATGCAGAGACAAACTGGATGAGATGAAGGCCTCTACACATTACTGATGCACAGAAGAGGTATTTTCTATTGCATCAGTAAGAGTACGAGTAAATATCTGACCATTTTTTCTTTTCTTGGAACAGTACTCAAAAACTCCATTACTCGGACTGCCAAGAGGACTTTACAGCAGGAGGACCTGGGGCCCCGAGGCATTTTATTAACAGCTAATATAGAAGAGAAGCCACAGCCAACCACTCCCAGACCACTATGGAGTTCCATTCACTTTCAGTCCGTAACAGGGTTTTTATCAGCACTGGTTACAACTGCCTCTTCATGGCCTTTATAGATTTTAGGATTCTACTCCAGAAAGGAATCAACATAAGTGCTACTGTTACGTAGTTTTCCCACTGAGGGGCTACAAGAGAGTGTTGCATCATCACGCCTTCCCTTAATGATTCTATAGGGTAAAATCCTCAGTGTTCATTTAACCACTTGAACCCATCTAGTCTTAGAGAACTGGTCCTGAGCTACAACTGTACTTTGACCACTTTTTCTGTCGACACCAAATCTCTTCACCAAAAATAGCCGATCTACGACCTCACAATGTGTCGCAATGCAAAGCATTGTGCTAATGTTCCCCCCAGAATATGGACGCCAGGGTTCAAGTCGTTAAGGGTCTTTGAGGGGGATCCAGGGGGTCGTCAGCTCACAATCAAATGGATCCTTACGGGTCCATTTAGTTCCAAGTGTACACTCTCTGAGCTATCTTGAACACTAAGGATTTTTAACGTAGTCATACGTTATTGTATGACTATAACGTGTTTACATACTCAGCCCCCCCCCCAACAGATTAAGTCAGAGTGGTGTGTTTACATGTGAAACCCCCAGGGGAACGCCGGCACGTCAGTGAGTACTCTCTACTCCGTAGCAGAGGGCTGTCTGTTCATCTATCAATGCGGGATTGAAACATGTGGGCGGAGGCGAGCGGGAGATTGTTTTTCATAACACAGGCTTAGGATGGTCATTTCAATAATGAGCCTATTTGTTATTCATGACAACAGAACATTGCATCGGGAAAACGTGCTAACTTCTGATCCATTTTTTATATGATGATCATGCATTCGCCGCTAAATCGTCAGAAGAAAGAAAAAGAGAAAAGAAACGGTGTGCATGCGAGCGAATTTCCAAGGGCCAAGGTCTTGTAGGACAGTTGATTAAAGTCCAAAGTGAGAAGCTGAGATAGGGACTGAACTCTCCATGCCCTTGCTGAATGATACTTTTGTCATCCTCCAAAGCCCACCGTGAGCCCTAATCACAAACCTCGAGTAGCTTATTCTTTCCAGAGGCTATGCAGATCCCACTGACTTAATGAGGACATTTGCATTTTGAGCCTTTTGGGTGAGCTCCTTTAAGTCAATAGCAAGGACATTCCCAAGTAACAGTTGGTTTACCCGCTGCATTACCGAAGCCGCGATGAACCCCAAAAAATACCCCATGTCCTCAGCAAAATGATGACGTGGCGAAATGATGAGGTCAAATGTGTCGTTCCATGCGAACAGCACATTCTGTATGCTCGACATTGCCAAACGATGCGATTGACGTCATATTTTCGCGATGTAAGCATTTATACTTTGTCGTACGATGGTGTCGCTTGCTGAAAATAGACCATCGACAAGCTGCGACGTGTTGTAAACGTGTACATCTGCTATTTTCGGCACTAGAGTACAGCGGAGCATGACGCAGTACTTGCCTTTGCAGTGTGTGCTCGTGCTCTCTCTTGCAAATGTATCTGCGTAACTTTACTCCTCAAGCTCTCTTCCTCACACAGACACGCACGCACGCACGCACGCACGCACGCACGCACGCACGCACACACACACACACACACACACACACACACACACACACACACACACACACACACACACACACACACACACACACACACACACACACACACACACACACACACACACACACACACACACACACACACACACACACACACACACACACACACACAGCCACCTTTAAAATATGCGTCAGCATGATTATTATTATCATTTCATGATCAGCTGTGTTATTGAATGGGGGCTGCTGTCAGGCCACTTGCAAGGGACTGATTATTGTTGCCAGGCGTTCGGTCGGAGGCCTAGTTCCGCCTGGCTGAATGTGATGGATGGGGAGGAAATGGCCATGTCTGAAACACTCCGCGTCCCACCACTCGATCATTACAAGCCACGCCAGCTTGAAGGGGCTCCAACAGAACACCGTCACATCTGGCCGTTATGGAACCATCTATCTGTTCTGTTTTCCTTCCGTTTGGCTGTCTGGCCATCTGTCCATCTGCTTGACTCTCAGTTCAATATTCTCGGTGTAAAAGGGAGGGGCCACCACCACGCATCGTCCAATAGATTTGTTTACCGGGGGAGAGGTTGGACTGAATTTATGTTGAGGGTAGCCGATGGCCTTGCTCGTCGAGGGGTGCACTGTCTGAGTTGGCAAGCTGTGGTGGATGGAATAGGTCAGGGGTTTTCAACGTTTTTCAGGCCAAGGACCCCTTAGCTGAGAGAGAGACGAAGCAGGGACCCCCCAATACATATTGTATAACATTATGTTGCAGATCAAACCTTTTCATAGATTTCATAGATAGCTTCATATACTTGTTTGACAGCTCTATCATCAGTGTTGGATTCATGTTAATGTGTATTGTCAGACAGATAACTACTTAAACCCTCAATACTTAGAAAACTTGTATTTGGATCTGCTCTTTTTTTCCCCTACACCAAACCTCTTTGCCGAAAATAGCCGAAAATAGATCTTGTAGATCTGCTATTTTCGGTTAATGTTCCCCTCAGAAAAGTAATTCTAGGCTTCAAGTGGTTAATGTAAAAAATAAAATCACACAAACATTTGGTGGCCCCCCTGTAGTAACTCTGAGAACCCCCTAGGGGTCGCGGACCCCCTGTTGAAGACCCCTGGAATAGGTTATCACACGAACCAAAACGAGTGCTCCGTCCGCACATCACCTGCTCCCTCTGCGCATATCACCCAATCGGGGGGTGGCGAATTTCCTTGGGAATAGTAGTACATGCGGATAAAGCTACAGACGCCACACAAAGTGAGGAGGTTACTGCAGGTAGGATGTAGCCTACATCTATAGCATTAGACGAGATGATTATTTTTGTTGCTTTGTTTGCTTTTTATTCACTGGGGCATTCTTTTAACTGTACTTTATTTCCTGTGGGATATGTACTGTGCTGATAGAATATTTGCCATTAGGCCTTAATACATGCTCCCATATGCCTTTGAAATGTTATTTTCCTTTCGTCCTCAAAGCGATGCACATAATGGTGGCGTCACGCTGTGTGCCGTTCAGGAAGAACAATCCACCCGGGCATCTTCCTATACCTCCATGCCCCGCCATCCTGCTTCTTTTTGTAACATCATTATTAACACTCGCATTTTCAATTACGGCGCCGGTTGCTTTGAAGCAATTTTGCTGGGCTGGCGCTGCTTCTGCAGAACGCCGCCGTAGAGAACGGCGGCTGATGAACGCAGCCTCTCTGTAGCCTGATATAGGGAAGGCGGGCTTGATATGGAGAATGCTTTCGCCCGAGCAGAAAAACAAAAACGTTATGAAAAGGAACTGGCAATTCCACCGCATATCCCTGTGCTGACGGCACCCAGAATGCTGATGTGGAAAATGAGCGTGTTATTAATGCAGCGGGGGCCGCATGCAATGTCACCAAAATAAGAAATAGAAAATAAAAGCCTTGGATATAAAAAAGTATACATATAATAATGATGCAAATTGCAAATATGAAAGCATCATTCACAGGATGTGCTGGGTGAAACAGGGATAAACAAATGGGAAATGTTCCAAGGCTGCTTGAAGGCGTGATTGGAAGAAAATAATTGACAAATAAATAAATAAATATCAAAAAGATTATTTAATATATCTGCTCTTACAAGATGACCGGACAACTGATTGTGAGCTATTTGTTCTGTTTTGTATGTGTAAGATGATTTGCAACAGGTTTGGAACTGAGATACTGATCAATATCCGCTATATCAACACTGTTTCTGTCCCTAGATCGGATAAACCAAGTCTTTGGATTGACTTGCTAATCATATGGCATTTAAAAAGGTCACTAAAGGATTGCCACGGCATTGTCAACACTGAAACAACATTGAAACAGCACGCTAGAGTACTAGAGTCTGACGGATATATCCGTTTTGCTGATATATCGGTCATTATTTGACTTTTGACTACATTGGTATCAGTCCCGTTTTTTTCAACAAGATCACAACAGAATAGTGTTTATGCGGTAAAATTAAATAAAGTTCAGTTTATATGTGTGTTTTATATTTACTATACTATATTTGCTGTACTAAAGGTTCACATCTACTCAAATCTACGTCACACTGCCAATCCGATGGGCATATCAGGGAACCTCAGTGGCCACATTGCACATATCGGCATTGTCAGGCAATGTTTTCTGTTGTGTCTGACATCAGTGTCAGTTACATTGGTGACATCCACAGTCCACCATTCTCCATATCGGCATGTTGATGCGTGTTTGTGACGTCCACCGTCAGGCAACCCAAAGCGGGTTTCAAAGAAAGAGAGTCAACAACAAAAGGAACCTTTTACTCAATGTACAGGTGTGACACGTCCTATCCTATGAACATACGAGGCTGCCTCCAGTTAACCCATTAAGACCTGAGGCCGATTCTACAAATAAATCCTCTAAATCCTAACAGTTTTCTGAAAAAAACGTATGTTTCTATGTCAGTGGCTATCAAACGTTTTCATGTCAAGGACCCCCAAAATGATATTTATTTGGCCGCGGACACCGATCTCAAAATGTTTTGTTCCAGGGACCCCGCAGAAGCAAAGATTTCAGTTAAAAATTTTCTCTTTAAAAAAATATATATATATATATCAAAAGAAGGGACCGCACAACTCCAGGACTGATTTTGCTTTCTTTATTTATGTTGCACAACGCGTTTCGTTTCCGCTTCCTCAGGTGCTATATATATATATATATATAGCACCTGAGGAAGCGGAAGCGAAACTCGTTGTGCAACATAAAGAAAGCAAAATCAGTCCTGGAGTTGTGCGGTCCCTTCTTTTGAAGGTATTCTTCTTTTAGTTTTATATATCTCTTGCACTGACCTGCACCTCCAGTGTCTTATTTAGTTTATTTATATATATATATATATATATATATATATATATATATATATATATATTTGCACAAATGTTCATGATTTTTCAAAAAAATTGCAGATCTACAATAGCAGATCTACAAGCTCTACAAGCTCATAGCGTGTCACTTCGTGCCGCGCTATGAGCTTGTAGATCTGCTATTTTTGAATAGCCAAAGTATAAAATGTGCTATATACAGTATATACTGTAGCTAAAATGACACGGATGCTTTCCCAGTTTTAAGAGTCTGTGGCTGACAATCATAATTTTTTCGGTGTGTCTTGGAATTTCATCGTTTTAAGGGGCAAGGCCACTTGGCCTTTGGGTGTATTCAATTGAATTTAAGGGTTAAGAATGATTACATTTTAAATACACAGTGAAATAAATAAATACAGTTTTTTTATTTGAGAATTCAGAATCTCACACTGGTGTCTAAAAAACACATTGACAGAAAAGAAGCAAAAGGGGAAATGGTGAAATCAGCAGGCACACTGGGGCAGTGTGGACGGGGCATCAAGGCCACTGTGGCCTTTGGGTATATCACTTTTTGAGGCATAAGGCCCAAAACGAGGGCCAACGGTGGCCATGGCCTCCGTTCAATGCACTAGTTCAATGCAATAGACGGGTTTCCTGTTTGTAAACATGAGAGGATATGCGCGCGCAGTGGAGGGGTGAGCCTATAGACGGCGCTATTACCCGCAGCAGCTCTGGTCAAATCTACATTCATAAAATAAATGGTCTTCACCGGGTTTAATGAAAGTAGATTAAATTATGCAGTTTGTAATATCTTGTTTACTCAATAAAAATGATTTGTCGGAAGTTGGATCTGTTCGTCTTTTATTTGTATACAATAGCAGCATTATGCCTATTATGCCTATAATAGCAGCATTATGCCTATCTAACTCCCGAACACAACAACAGAGTGAAGGGCACTTTCGGGTTCGTTCTACCCCGGGCATGCGCAGATTGCACATTCTGCTCTGTGATGACGTCGCGCGGAAACCTATGTATACACGAATCCACGGAACGCTGCCCTGGGCGCAGCCATTGCTGCGGTGTCAATGCTCCGCGGACGCGACACCGCAGCAATGGCCGCCTACAGGCAGCTACAGGCAGCGCGTCTGTGGATTTGTCTATAGGCTCTATGCACAGCAGCCATAGTGTGAAGACATTCACAGGTGTTGCCAATGATACTAATTAAGGCTCTGTTCCATTCTGGTCCAACAGAGTCAGGGTGCTGCTATTGTGCATGTTGGCTCACTGGAAACACTCTGCTACACCAGTGGGTCTAAAGTTGGGGCCCAGGGACCCTCATCGGCTTCCAAATGGCCCCTTAACGGGTGTGTAACTCTGAGAGTGTACAAATGGAACCAAATGGACCCGTAACGGTCCATTTGGTTCCATTTGTACACTCTCAGAGTTATGGGGGTCGTGGAAACCACTGTGCTACTCTAAATGGAACAGAGCCTTCATTAGTATCATTGGTAACACCTGTGAAGGAAGTGATACTATGGCTGCTGTGCATAGAGCCTATTCCTGCCATGCATCGGCCATTAGAAGGGTCCGTGATCACCTGACTAAAGCATGTTGAATCAGCACCGAAGCTGGTCAGGGTGGGAGAGCGCACTGTGTGGGTGTTCAGCCTTGAAGCATTATCAGAGAACGAGAAGGAATAAGCACTCAGCAAGCCAACAGACAAAAAAGAGGATACACAGACGCCATACTGATGCGAAGAGTGGAGTGAAAATGTGGTTTCTTTTTGGCTTCCCAATCTGCCTGTGCAGTGAATCACCCCATCCAAGCTCATTTAGAGAATACTGTGTAAAACAGATTGATAACATTACATGTACATTACATTAGACTGTGGGGGCACTCTGCTTCTGCTGTACTCAAACTGCTGCCCACAGTATGATTACAATGAATTGTCTCATATACGCTGCTAAATGATGCCTTACCTCTACGTGAGACTACATACTCCCTGTTATACATACACATTACTATTCTATTGCTGTACCCCATGTACAGTATATATCTTTACTAAAATTGCATCTATTTTAACCCATTAAGGCCTGAGGTTCCTATTCTACAAAAACAGTTTTTTGAAAAAACTCATGTTGCTATGTCAGCGGTTCTCAAACTTTTTCATTTCAAGGACCCCAAAATGATATGTATTTGGCCACGGACCCCCATCTCAAAATATTTTGTTCCAGGGACCCCCAGAAGCAAAGATTTGAGTTAAAAATGTTTGCTTGAAAAAATACATATTCAAAGATTTGCACACATTTTCACTATTTCTCAAAAATAGCAGATCTACAAGCTCATAGTGCGGCACTCAGTGCCGCACTATGAGTATATGTACCGACCTTAAGTCCTGAAGTTTAACAGATCATTGAAAAGTAAAATGCTTTTTTAAATGAATGTTAATGTTGTGTGGATAGGTATTGTACGCCCCTATCAATCCAGTCTCATACTTGTGTTGTTGGTACGGCCGTCACGATTATGGAATTTTACCTATTTATGCTCTTTTTTATATTTGAAAATGTTCGAACATTGATCAACAAGGAAACGATTACGACGATTAGATTATGCAAAAATGATTATGATGATCTGAAATAATTGCAAGTAGACGATTACGTAATAATTGCGACAGGCCTATGTTGGTCTGTGTAGTTTCCAAAGTCATTGCTCCCTCACATAACAAGCACCAAAACCCCAACCAGACAGATGATCCGTGATGGCAACGCCACCGCAATAGCTAACAGCTGCATCAAAAGTGCCAAGCTGCCGGATGAGTTGAAATCAGCCAAAACTGCAGAAGCAGCAACAGAATCTCAAATCTTGAACTTCAAAAGACGCTGCCATTCTACCAGAAGATGAACGCTGCCTGTGCCAAGACAGTGAGTGCTTCAGGAAGACCAGAGTGGAGAGTTTGGCAGACTATTGCTAGGTTTGTGAGGACACAGCTCTTCTGTGAAGCAAGTAAGCTTCCCTAGTTCATTGGTTCTCAAAATGGGGTCCGGGGACCACCAGGGGTCCTTGGGGAGGGTTCCAGGGGGTCCCCCGCGAAATGTGTTAAAATCGCATCACAATAATTTTAACCACTTTAACCTATTGTACTTTGGCTATTCAAAAATAGCAGATACACAAGCTCGTGCAGCGCTATGAGCTTGTAGATCTGCTATTTTTTTTGAAAAATCGAGAAAATGTGTGCAAACTTTTGAAATATATATTTTTTAAAGTCAACATTTGTAACTCAAATCTTGACATGAACAAGTTTGAGAACCACTGCCCTAGCTGATAGGCCTGGTGGATGGCACAGTACTTGTTGCAAAGCTATATGCAACAGCATCTGAGCAACTAATTCCGAAGGCTCACACAGATTAAGAGTTTGAGCATGGTAATCTGCAAAGTCTGAGAGTTAATTCCTTTTGTCAATTATGTTTTTATCATCAATCAAAGTCTACGATTCAAAGTGTTGCCTTTTCGCTGCCTACGCCACAATAGTGAGTCCTTTGAAGTGCTTTGCAGAGAGAGAGCTGCACAAACACACACACACACACAAGCGCACAGACACTCGCGCACACAGGCAAGCACACACACCCTGATGAGATATGATGTGCGTGATCCTGTGTCCTTATTCTGAACAGAAATGATGATGTCTGCACTCAGAGTAAATACATCAGTCTGGCTAGTGGCTACACCTAAATCACATGAAAAAGCTCTCCCATCGGGGGTAAACAGTATATGGCGTGTGTGTGTGTGTGTGTGTGTGTGTGTGTGTGTGTGTGTGTGTGTGTGTAAGCACCCACAATGACTCAGTGTCATTTTTCTCTCCTTGTTCCATTTTGGTTATAGCTCGGGAGTCAAAGTTCATCTCTATCTCTCTCTCTCTCTCTCTCTCTCTCTCTCTCTCTCTCTCTCTGTGCAGTGTGCACTGTATTAAGCCTCCCTCTCTCTGTTGCCTCTTCGCGTTTATCTTCTTTTTTTTCAAATTCCATCCCTCTCTTCTATTGTCGTCCGTCATCTGCTGTTCCTATACCTGTATTCACATTATGCCCGTCTATCTACGGTATCTGTCAGCTGGTTAGTATGTAGAGTACAGTGTGTGCACGTGTGTGCTCGCGCAAGTGAGTGTGTGGGTTTGTGTGTGAGTGCATGCGTGGGTTCGTGTGCGTGTGTGTGTGTGTGTGTGTGTGTGTGTGTGTGTGTGTGTGTGTGTGTATTAATAATTGAGCCGTATGAGTCTGCTCAGCAGATGGCCAGATGGTCTGGCTGTGGTCCGTCTCTCTGTCTCTGTGTTCTTCAGGAATCGCAGAGTGTACACACGGACGCCTGGCTGACCTGACCGGTCAGCAGCCGCCGACAGAGAGAGGCTGTGACGCCCCTCTGTTACAGCCCGCAGGTAGAGACACGCCATCACGGTTAGACACACAGCTAGGGTAGGGATCCTTTCATATTTAAACGATTCCGGTTCCTTAACGATTCCCTCTTATAGCGGTCCGATTACCTTAACGGTTCCCTTTAACGATTGCTATATTTGAAGATATCTATGTAATTTTGGCCTTCAGACAGTATTGCATACTTGTAGTGGTTCTCAAAGTGAGGTCCAGCAACGCTCTGTTACTTGGGGGGGAGGGGTTCCTTATGGGTCTGTAACTCTGAGAGTGTACAAATGGAACCAAATGGACCCTTACGGGTCCATTTGGTTCCATTTGTAAACTCTCAGAGCTATGGGGGTCCTTGACATTAAAGGGTTTGAGAACTCAAGGTTACGAATGTAACCCCGGTTTGTTAGTATGTTATGATAGAATTGAAAGCAAACCACCAGTATTGTAATGGTATAGCAGACGTGAAGTCCTCATACAGGTCTGACAGTGTGATAAACGGGTATCGGTTTTGTGATGGAACGATTCCGGTTCCTCAACGTTGGATCCGGTTCGGGATCCACAACCCTAACCGCAACACCTCGTTCCAGGCGGTCAGTGACCCGTCTGTGCGTGAGACTGCATTCATCCTGAATGCCCAAATCTCCCTAAACACCTGCCCCCCCCTCTCCTTAATTCATCGACCGCCATTGTACCCCACACTCCGCTCTCTCTCTTTCTGTAGCACCCACTGCCCCCTGTGACCCCCAGACCCTCCCCCCCCCCCACACACACACACACACACACACACACCACCGCCTGAGCCGTGTGCCCTTAAGCCCAGCTCTGTCTGCGACCTCCAGGAGTCACATGAGTTAACCCAGACTCCCCTCTTTCACACGCATAAAACCACGGCCACGCTAATGCGGGGGCCACGCTCTGCCTTTTCTTCACACACAATCGACCTCTCTCACTCCGAGAGGCCCTAATCCCTCACGCCCCCATCCCATCCCCCACCCACCCCAACCCCTCCACCACCGCCTTTCTCTCTTGCCTCTTGTGCCCACTCTTAATAAGTCCACCCCCCACCCCTCAAGTCTGGATCACCTCCCTCCCCCCATGTCCGGCCCCCTCCGCTTTCTACTGTTACCCAAAAAAAACACCCACACACTAGTGTTGATTTTGACACCAAATTTTTATTCAGTTTTAGTCATAGTCTTTCAAATTCCATTTAGTTTTAGTCATATTTTAGTCATTACTGTTAGTCTAGTTTTAGTCGACTAAATTTTATAAGATTATAGTCGACTAAATCTACAGATTCAGTCGACTAAAATGTATTTTGGCGGTGCCTTGATGCCTTCATAAAGACAGATTTTCCGCTTGGTTGCATGCTGAAAATAGCAGATCTACAAGCTCACAACGCGTTGCGCTGCGACGCGTTGTGAGCTTGTAGATCTGCTATTTTCAGAGTGCAACACCTGAGCATAAAGCATAGTCTTTCAGTTCTACTGGATCTCTTCCCCACTAGTCCACTCCCTTACATTTTAGTCTATTTTTCATTTGTTGACGAAATTGTCAATATATTTAGTCTTAGTTTTAGTCATCATAACTTAGTTTTTATTTAGTTCTTATTTCTTTTTCGTCAGTGAAAAAAGGTAGTTGACGGACATTTTTCGTCATAGTTTTAGTCGACGAAATCAACACTGCCACACACACACACACACACACACACACACACACACACACACCACATCATGCACCAGCCTTTCACTCCTTGCTCCTCTTCCTCAGCTCTAAAAGAGTATTCTCTCGTTCTCTCTCTCTCTCTCTCCTTCGTTGCTTCGTTCCATCGTCCCCTTGCTCTCTTGACTTTCCCCGCTCCTTCGATTTAAAAATCCCCCCCCCAAGCCCTTGTGCGTCTGTGCGTGCATGTGTGCGTACGAATAAGTACGTGCAAGCATGTGTGTTTGTGTGCCCTGTACGCATGTGTGTGTGTGCAAGTACACACTTGCGTGCGTTTGCGTGTGTGCGAGCGCACGCGTTTGACATTATCACTCGTGCCTGCTGTGTCACATGGCTGAGTGACGAGGTCTGAGGGCGCTCGCCTATCGGGGACTCCATGTTTTATTCATCATCGCTGAACGCTTTCTGTACTGCATGTGTGTGTGTGTGTGTGTGTGTGTGGAGCCAAGATGCAGAGAGACTGACTCACAGTGATGGAGGAGAACAGGAACAGAAACACTGAGGACGGATAGAAAGTGAGAGAAGACAGAGAGACACGGAGACAGGGGATCTATGTAACAAAGAATAAACATAATTGCAAATAAGTGAGAATAATGAGTGAATGGGGCGAGCACACGGCTGAATCACATCTGTTGTTGTTGCCTCGTGAGCCCCGGGCCAGTGTTGCCAGATTTTGCAAGAAAAACAAGCGACTGGGTCTACGAAAACAAGCCCAAGAGAAGCGACTCGGCCGGAGGGTACCCAGTTCAACGAGTTAATATAGCATCAACATTTTTTGAACCCTATAAACATTAGCTATTTGAAATAGCAGGTCTGCATCTACAAGCTCACAACGCGTCACGATGCGAAGCAATTTCAAATTTCAAAAGATCTTGGAGAAAAAAAAAGTGACATATTTGGAATAGGTTTGAAACATTTGAAATACACAAATCATGTAGTGGGGTCTCTGGCACAAAAATAATTTCAGATGAGGGTCCGCGGACATACATATTCATTTGGGGGTCCTTGACATGAAAATGTTTGATCAAATTAAACAGCAAGCGCAAATAAGCAACTATACGTAAACAAGCCAAAAAAAATGCAAGCACCAATATTCTCATATACTCGGTTGCATGCCAGTGTCACGCACCAAAAATAGCTGATCTACAAGCTCACACTGTAATCGCATTGCGCCACGTTTTGAGTCGTATATTGGCTATTTTTTGGTGTGCGAGACACGATGCACAGCCAAGTATAACTCAGGCTCATGTCCACATGTGTGCGACCCCCGCATGCCCTTGAGTTTATCTCACTGGAACTAATGATGCTACTTCTGTCTTCCATCAAAATTAACCCTTCAGGTCGCTCACGCACGCAAACACTCCAACAAGTTCCTACAAATTCTTGGCCGCGGAGTAGGCGTCGCAAAGGAAATTAATGGGCTGTGTCAAATTACACGTAAGACAATACACTAGTGTGTGTATGTGCATGCCTTTTCTCTTTATGCACGCATGTCTCACACACATGCACGGGCGCATGCACACAAACACGCAAACACACACACACACCAAGAAAGATCGCTCAGCTATCAGACAAGGTCAGATAAGTTAAACAGTGCTGCAACGAGGCCAGTTCACCATTGGCTGTAAAGTACGTCACTACACACTGTCTGCCATCATAAATAAAAACATTCGTGAACACCTGCGAAGTGTATTACGGCAGCACTAAAACATCATGACTATCTGGATCCAAAGGCGTCATTTTAGGGGAAACTAGAGAGTGGACATTGGTATCGTAAAATATGCAGGTGATGTGTGGCGTTGCGATGCAATGCGTTGTAATCTAGTACAGTGGTTCTCAACCAGTGGTCCGGGGACCACCAGTGGTCCTTGAGGTAGTTCCAGGAGGTCCCCAGCCAAATTAATAGTTAGGAACGAAATTGACCCTTATGTGTCTGTAACTCTGAGAGTGTAAAAATGGAACCAAATGGACCCTAACGGGTCCATTTGGTTCCATTTGTACACTCTCAGAGTTAAATGAACACTAAAGGCGGTTACACACCGGCGGATATGCGAATATACGATAAATTCGGACTTGTTCCGAATAATTAAAATACTTTTTTTCGCTCCGCGAAACTGGTGTGGAAGCTTGCATTGACTTTATAAGGTTTTTTAAAAAAACATATTATTCGCATGAAAAAAATCGCCCCGGTGCGTAAGGACCTTTATGATGATGATACTACAGTGTAGATTGGGACCACCGAGAAATCAAAATGGTTGAGTCCCTGGCATATCTTTTCAAATGGGGGTCCGTGGGCTAATATGTGTCAATTTGGGGGTCCTTGACACGAAAAAGGTTGAAAACCACTGATCTAGTAGACTTGCTGTTATCACTATTTTGAGAGGAAGAAAGAAAAACCTAAAGAAAATGGAAGGTTTTTGAAAGTGTTCGCCTATAATGGCATGCCAGTGAGCATAAGGACGCCAGGTTGAAAGTGGTTAAGTGGTTGCAGAGATGAAACCGTCTCTGTAACATGTGTTTCACATGTCATATCTGGATGGATGGGTGTGGATTGAGATGCACTCAGTCAGCACAGACTTAAAATCCAATGAATCTTTACAAAAATATTAAATAAATAAATAAAATAAAAATTTGATTCATCTGAAAAAAAAGAAAACGTGCATTAAAAGAACGAACGGCATGCGAGCTTGTACATCTGCATTTTTGAAATATTTGGGAAAATCTCGAACATTTCGAATCATTTTGAATTCCTTTAAAATAAATCTTCTCTTCTGGGGGTCCCTGGCACAAAACGTTTTCAGATGGGGGGGGGGTTCATTTTGGCACTAAAAAGTTTGAGAACTACTTATTTAGAAGGTCAGGTCTTAATGGGTTAAATGAGAAGGCTACGGGGTGGCAATCGCCACCCCCATGGGACCTCCAAATGACACCCCTGTTTGCATCCCACCGTGGGCTACATGAATGGCCGTGCATTCATACGTTCAACACACTCACTATCTATAGAGAGACGGGATACAGTCTAACTATGTCAAGGCTGCTTAATCCAATTACACCGAGGTCCCAGTTTAACTGTGCAACCCGAAATAAAGCATTCAACTCGAGGCCTCGGGGTTCAACCAGCAAATACCCACCGTGTCTGACATCATTGCAACCTAAACTCTCACTCACTGCAAAATCTGGAGGAATCCAGCTTTTCCGTGTCCAAACTAGGCTTCCCTCTCTCTGCTGAATATATAACATGCAGGTGGGTGAGCATGTGTGTCTGTATGTGTATGTTGAGGGGAGAGAGAGAGAGAGAGAGAGAGAGAGAGAGAGAGAGAGAGAGAGAGAGAGAGAGAGAGAGAGAGAGAGAGAGAGAGAGAGAGAGAGAGAGAGAGAGAGAGAGGGAGAGAGAGAGAGATGTGAAAAGTATGCATACAGTATGTCTGTGTGAGTGCATGTAAGACCTTGCCTCCTGTCTTATATGTAATACAGCCTTGAGCTGATCGGCACACAGTGGCTCTTGCACACACATGCACGAACACACAAATATGTGCAGCGAAAAAGGAAGCAAAAGCTCCACCGGCAAGGTCAAGACAGCTGAGCTGTGCCGCAAGTTCCTCCAGTGAGTAAGTGTGTTCTCCCTGCAGCAGAACTCTCTCTCTCTCTCTCTCTCTCTCTCTCTCTCTCTGAACCCCATACAACAGGAACCTAACTAAAAGCAAAACACATTCAACACTGACTGACTACAGCCTCCTAAGTGCCTGAAGCTTTGCCGAACTGAATGGGCCTCGGTGGAGAAAGCAAAGCGTAGTGGTCTCTACGTGGTACTTTGGTAGGTTGACTTTTTTTCGTTCTTTCTTTTTTTTTTACCGCATATGTCCTCTGCAAGGAGGAGGAGCCGAACACAGCATGAGGACTGATGCACCTAAGAGCAGTTAATTACATAAACCAGTGGTTCTAAAAAATAAAATCATGTCAGGGACCCCCCAAAATGATATGTATTTGGCTGCGGAGCCTCCCACCCCCCAAAAATATCCAAAGTATAAATTATGGTTAAAGTGGTTAAATTGATTGTGATTAACTAATTT
The DNA here is from genome assembly GCF_963280865.1 of Gymnoscopelus braueri. Lineage (NCBI taxonomy): Eukaryota > Metazoa > Chordata > Actinopteri > Myctophiformes > Myctophidae > Gymnoscopelus > Gymnoscopelus braueri. The sequence continues at coordinate 39,488,433 of NC_137611.1, forward strand.
AGCTGGGGACCCCCTGGTGCCCCCCCAAGGACCCCTGGGGGTCCCCAGACCCCACTTTGAGAACCAGTGACATAAACCAGTGGTTCTCAAACTTTTTTTAAATTTCAAACACCCCCTGAGAGTGTACAAAATGGAACTGAGAGTGTACAAAATGGAACAATGGAGTACAGAAGTCCTGACGTCACTCGCTCATCCCCTGGGTCACGGTTTTGTTTCCCCATTCGGATAGACGTGTTTAATAATATCGCGGCATAATAAGAATCGTGGTCTAAAAATGAACAAAACTGTCCCGGCGATATTGTCAGGGAGGTGGCTCTGTATCGTTCACTCATATTTGATACAGTCTGTTTCTGGCGGAAATTGTATGAATTCGGTGGCGGTAACGTTAGCGTTTTCGTGACCCAGGTAGGATATGTAAATGACATCAGACTTCGGTGCTCTATGGACCCGTAAGGGTCAATTTTGTTCCATTTGTACACTCTCAGAGTTACAGACCTGTAAGGGTCCATTTGGAACCCCCTAAAGGAACCCTGAGGGTCCCTGGACCGCAGTTTGAGAACCAATGACATAAACAGAACTTTTATCCTCTTTAAAAAGGCAGTGATAAATGTGATAAATCCTTCCTATCATACCTGAAAATAAGGACACTACAAATGACACACATTTAGTGCCATCGGGAATGAATGTGATTCAGTCAGAGATGCATCAAAGATTTTGAAAGCCTTTACTGCAATAGTAATTTGGTGGAAAGGCTCAATTCTGGTGGGTGCAATATGTGAAGGATTCAGCTGTGAGCATTATAACCATTCTGCACGATAAATATGAAATATATATGAAACCATGCATAAACCAGTGGTTTGCCCAGGGCACACCAAAGGGCAAGTCAAAGTCTCCAGGCACACACATATTTTTCAGAAAAATAGCCTCTTTACAACGTGTTATCACTCGTATCACTCTGTAAATGTTTATTTGTATTTACTAATGCCAAATAAAAAGTGTAAAATATTTTCAGGTGTGCGTGTTTGTGTACGCACGCACGCACGCACACACAACCATAATTGTGGTCTCCAACAGTGTGTACAGTAACCTGCCATGGATGGAGAGGTTCGCTGTCTACTCTGTAGAACAGACAGATCACTGCTAATGGTGTCATTGTTTGTGCTGCTGTACGAACGCAGTCAATGCAGTCAGTGTTAGCTCTGTGTGACATTAGCCTTTGTTCTCAATGGCAGCTTTCCAATATAACAATATACAAGCTTTGTGTCGATCCTGCTTCAGTTTAACATGAATTATAAGGCTAATATATATATATAGACTAATCTTAGGCTATACAGTTTGTTGTAATGCATGCAGTTCCAGGCAAACAAACAAGCAGTGCAGCAGAGATGCTGACCACGGTGCAAAGGCATACAGTTGGAAGAAGAGGTCGCGCTGCTCGACGATACAAAATATTTATTTATTTATAAAGACAACAACCTTTTCGACCTGACAAGAGGTCTTCATTCCCTGAAGAAGACCTCTTGCAGCTCAAAAGGTTTTTATTTATTTATGTTGTATAAACAAATGCATCTTTTGCATCGTGGCTATGAGCAGTAAGTAAGACCCATTTCATTTTTATGCGTGCAGTTCCAACCATATAGAATCAATAATTCTTTTATCAATTAAATTATTTTTTATCATATTTTGCGTACAATTATTGATTTATCGAGTAAATAGCCATGTGTGCAGGATAATAAACAGTGACCAGGTCAATGTTGTGAAATAAACCCGTTCAGGGTGATTTATCAATTACTTACTGAACTAACAATGTTGATTTACTGAATTAGAAATGTCCTCATTTTACACATAAACACTACATTGAGGCATAGCAATTTTCAGACAACACTCTTGAACAAAACCCACGGTGACATTACTCAGTTTAGCATTTATCAGACGTAAAAACCTTTAAGTGGTCAAATAATTAGAGTGCTCTGACAACAAGGACATGCTGCAAAGTAACCTGGACATTAAGTGCCTCGTCAACGAGATAGAAGTGCCAAGCGGTAGGGTGCGGGATGAGGACCCTTTACTCATGAATGTTGATATTGTTGCCGTCGGGCAGAAAACTTGTTTCTCCATATTTCAACTGTGTATGTTTGTGCACTACTTTATCATACACGCGCGTCACACAAAAGTAGTGAAAATAGCTCAATTTAGACAATAAAAAAGGAACCATTTTGGACAAACAATAAGGTTTCCACCCGACAGCGACGATATACTGCCATTTATCACATACAGTACCCATATACCGTACTCAGCCTTTATTTGCCCTGGGTGAGGGAAGTCATGACAGGACAGGGAGGGGGATAAGCCTCTCTCAGCCCTAGCGCTGATAACTGCCATCAGCCCTAGGGCTGATAACTGTCATCAGCCCTAGCGCTGATAACTGCCATCAGCCCTAGGGCTGATAAATGTCATCAGCCCTAGCGCTGATAATTGCCATCAGCCCTAGCGCTGATAACTGCCATCAGCCCTAGGGCTGATAACTGTCATCAGCCCTAGGTATAGCTGCACAAACTAAAGTGCCACAGACCACGCGCTGAAATGTCACCTTGAGTGACTTCACTGCCGAAGGAATTATAGATGACACTCGGCTGTCGGAACATGGTTGTCGGGGACGATGTGGTGAAACTCAGGTGTTTATCTGGGTGCAAAGGAACCAATTAAAAGAGGGTAGGATACAGCTAGCGACCTTCAACGGCCCATGGCTGCGTACCCAAAGGGTGAGACTTGCCAGCAGCATGTGTTGTGATGGCCTTCCAACTGTCTGACAGTGTTTGTCCTTTTCTTTAGTTTCTGTTATTATAGGTGCCTTGTAGACAGAGCCGCGCGGACCATCTGCTCTGACCCAGGGCTATTGCAGTTAAATAAAACAAGAACTAGAATTGAAAAAACACTTTAGTTAACAGAAAGAAAAGTCAAAACAAGGCTTTACAAAAAAACAACAATAACTAAACTGTATTGTGTGTTCACAAAAATAACTAAAACTCAATAAAACAATAGAGAAAATGTCCTTAGTTTCAGTCCTTGTCAATATGTTATACATGGGTCTAATATTTTTAGTGGATATGAAATCTTGTCCTGCAATTTTTTGCAGGTTGTATGCCCTTTTGTAAAAAAAAAGCCTTCAACAAGCTCACAACTCGTGAGCTTGTAGATCTGCTATTTTCACTATTTCTCTGAGCTTGACTAAAACTAACACTAAAACTAATAAAAAACAAAAATAAAACTAAGCCTTTTCAAAATTCCAAAATTTTAAAAACTAAACTAACTAGCAAACCTACAAATTCAAATATTGGAAACAAAAAGTCAAAACAAAATAAAAAAGAAAACAATAAAAACTGCAAAAAAAAAAACTATAATCAGAATCAGAATCAGAATCAGTTTTATTGTCACATCACAGGTTTACAAGGTAAAAAAGTGGGTGAAATTCTTTTTTGTACATCGTTCCCATCGCAACGTTAGTTTCCATAGAAAGAAGAGGGGGGGGGAGAAGAAGAGGGGGGCAGGTGGGAAGGAGATCAAAAACAAGAGAGCAACAGAAGGCCAGACAAGTTATCTACATATTTACAAATATATATATATATATATATATATATATAATAACCTTGCTGTGATCTGGAGCACCTGGGCCAGGGTGCTTTCAGGGATTAAAGAGCAGTCCTCATTCCTCTCTGACCCTCTCACTATTCCCATGCATTTTTGGTTGACGTTTCTCTATCTATTGTTTTACAGCACCCCACAACACATACCATGACATTTCTTACTTATCATTTATAATAATAAATCCTACTTTGGTTTTAAGTTATCCGTTATAGGTCTTTCTTTTCATCCAGTGTGTGGGCTCATGACAGTGTTCTAAGGCAGAGTGTCCAAACAGGACTATTTTGTTCACCAGAGCAGTTACACGTTGAGTCATTTTAATCTCTATATTACATTAAAATCTTGATCTTTTGGTCTTTGTGAATAAATGGGTAGGTACATGATGAACAAATAATCGCCTGGCTTATGCCCGGGTGATCTATCTAGTTTTCTGTTTCGACTTCTTCTTCATCTGAAAATATCACCTGGCAAACCCAGGTGATTAATTTATTTAAAACACATGAGTGGAAATGACCCTGGACTTCCCTTTGAACACACACACACACACACACACACACACACACACACACACACACACACACACACACACACACACACACACACACACACACACACACACACACACACACACACACACACACACACACACACACACACACACACACACACACACACACACACACACACACACACACAGTTTCTATACAGATTCTATACAGTGTATGCACCCAAGGGTAATACGGTACAGTTTATTCTTAGAAGGCTGCTATTCCGGAGGACAAGAGCATCATTTAGCCTCTTTGTTTCTGCCCTCTCTAAATTAGAGTGTCAGCCACACATGGTGAAGCCATGCTCCTCGGAGCATTATAAAGAGCCTCTGAACCTCACAGTGCATGCATGTATAAAACGCCTCATAAAGAGCCAAAGACCCAGAACGTGCCGGTTACAACCACTTGGCTTTTCTTGACTGTCTTCTATACTGCATGATTCACCCTGCATTTTGTAAGGAGATGGGGCCCACGGTACATACTGAGCTTTTCATTGAGTGACTGCGCTGAGCGTAACAGCTTTGAATTCAAGTTCCCTTTAAACCCTGGCTAGTTTAGTAGGACAGTCTTTCTTCCGGCACAACGGTTCGAGGAAAAAAACCTCGACGAACATTGTTATCATTTTTGCTGACTCAGCAGTTTTCCTGGCATCCTTTTAATGTGTGTGAGGCTACCTGAAAACTCTAAATTATTTCCTATCCTTTTCCATTTTTCACCCCCCCCCCCCTCAAATGTAGTCGTTATGTCAATTCCACTATGTGTATAGTCCCCATCACATCACTGCTGACTGGTCTACTGTTTGGTCTAGGAAAGAGTGTAAGACAACCACGTGTATGCTCTGATAGACTGATACACATAACGTAATCGCCAGCCGCTTATTCACACCAGACAGTGAGGAAACACGCCATCTCCCCCAGTTCCGCCACCTTGCTGAACAGGAGACCCCGACCAACCTGTAAGGAGTTACAAGTATTCGAACCCCAGTCTCCACGGTGGTGGTGGGCAGGAACTTCGCCCCTGCACGACGCGACCTGGACGTAAAACTAGCTCCCTCACAATGAACCCATTAAGACCTGGAACGCATCTGCGTTAGTTTTTGATTTGAGCTAAAAAGCATTATTTTACACTTTGGCTATTCAAAAATAGCAGATCTACAAGCTGGCACAGAGTGCCGCACTACGAGCTTGTAGATCTGCTATTTTAAAAAAATCTTGAAAATAAGTGCAAATCTTCGAATATATATATTTTTAAAGCGAACATTTGTAACTAAAATCTTTGCTTCTGGGGGGTCCCTGGAACAACATATTTTGAGATGGGGGTCGGCGACCAAATACATATCATTGTGGGGGTCCTTGACATGAAAAAGTTTGAGAACCACTGATATCGAAACATACGTTTTTTCAAAAACTGTTGGGATTTAGAAGACATTTGTAGAATCGGCTTCAGGTCTTAATGGGTTAAATAAAATAAATGAAAATGAGTTCCTCTGTTCCTCCTCTCTGCTCCTCCCTCCTTGTTTCGGTCTAATACAGCCACTTCCCCTCACATAAATGTATCATTACGGTATCATTACGGCTGTGTTATCCCCCCCCTATAGCATCCATTTACCGGGACTTAGGTAAGCTGTACTGCAGCTTAAGTGGGACCCATTATGCCATTAAGTAATTATGAACAGGGACGGCGAGAAAATAATACCCATAATACCTCCCAAGGGGGGGCTGCAAGGGCCAATAGTTAAGACCGCACCCCCCCTTCCTGTCGGCCCGTCCGTTACCTTACCAACCTACCTGTTATTCCACCTGTCTCTCTGTTTGTCTATCTAATGTCTGGCAGCCGCCTATACGTCAGTGACGATAGAAGTTTAACCACATGAACCCCCCATCGTCCCTATTCTGGGCGGGAACGTTTGCCGGAAATAGCAGATCTACAAGCTCAAAACACATCTCAACGCAACACTTTGTGAGCTTGTAGACCGGCAAAGCGATACGGTGAAGCGATATAGTGTAGAACGGGAAAGAAACAACAGCTAAGGGTTCTAGTATAGAGCCCTGGAGGACTCAGGTCAACTAAGTACAGGGCGTAACCTCTTTAAGACCTGGAACGCATCTGTGTCATTTTTAGATTTGAGCTAAAGGCATTATTTTACACTTTGGCTATTCAAAAATAGCAGATCTACAAGCTCATAGTGCGGCACCGAGTGCCGCACTATGAGCTTGTAGATCTGCTATTTTTGAAAAATCGTGAAAATGTGTGCAAATCTTTGAATATATATGTTTTTAAAGCGAACATTTTAACTCAAATCTGGGGGTCCCTGGAACAACGTATTTTGAGATGGGGGTCCGCGGCCAAATACATATCATTTTGGGGGTCCTTGACATGAAAAAGTTTGAGCACCACTGATATAGAAACAGGTTTATTCAAAAAACTGTTGGGAATTAGAAGACATTTGTAGAATCGGCCTCAGGTCTTAATGGGTTAAGTGGCTAAAAAGTGAGGCGGAAAGTGAAACACTGCACTTTGTGTCAGTGTACAGTAATTGTCATAATTGTGGAACACAGTGGAACTGCAGTACGTGTGTGTGTGTGTGTGTGTGTGTGTGTGTGTGTGTGTGTGTGTGTGTGTGTGTGTGTGTGTGTGTGTGTGTGTGTGTGTTTTGGCAGCAATCAACTCACCCCAGAGTTTGGATACGCCGTCCACCCCAGTTCAGCTGTGGCCACCCGCGTGTCCATCACTGTCTCTGCAGCACAGAGAGAGAGAGAGAGAGAGAGAGAGAGAGAGAGAGAGAGAGTTGCAGAGGTTGAGAGGGGTGGGGTTGGGGGGGTACAGAGAGAGGCAGAGACAGAAAGTGGTTAGTTTCAAAAAGCCATTTGGAGTGTCATTCCACCGAGTTCAACCGTATTTAAGCCCCGGCGTTTCTGTCCAATGAGCACTTGACACTATCACTGACGAACAGAGAGGAGACGAGTCCTTCCCCCCCGACTTCTCATCCATCTCTACGCTACACTTTAGACAAGAGACACCAGAACAAAGCCATGGCACTTTGTTGGAAAGGAAATGTTTGAAGGTCTCTGTCTCAGGCAGCAATTGAATACTGAGCTCTTTGTGTGTGTGTGTGTGTGTGTGTGTGTGTGTGTGTGTGTGTGTGTGTGTGTGTGTGTGTGTGTGTGTGTGTGTGTGTGTGTGTGTGTGCATCTGCACATGTGTGTAAATGTACACAGGTGCCATGTGTGTACTTGTGCGTGTGACGTGTGTGCGTGTGTGTGTGTGTGTGTGTGTGTTTGTGTGTGTGTGTGTGTCTCTACACTCATGTCTAATGTGTGTGTGTGTGTGTGTGTGTGTGTGTGAGCGGTGCTATTTGTCATGCTGTTTGTTTCCCTAGCAACAGCTGTCTGTCAAGTGGAGCTCTTCTCCAAGGCTAATAGGCTGGTCGAACCCTGGACACGGACACGTCCCTGCAAAACTGCTTCAAAACTAATAAGCGCCGGCGGGGTCCCACGATGGCTGCTAAAAGTTCTCCAACCATATAGTAGAGTACACAAAGACATTGCCCTTTGGAACAAGCACTGCAATTTATTGATTCGTTGCCAATGTCACACCCAGATAAAAACCTGGTGTATGCGTGAGCAAGTGGTAGTGTGTGTGTGCGTGTGCGTGTGCGTGTGTGTGTGTGTCAGTGTTGCCAGATTCTGTGAGAGAAACAAGCAACCAGGTCTAGGAAAACCAGCCCAAAAGAAGCGACTATGGGCCACGTGAGCACTTTGACAAGGATGAGGCCGCACAGCTCTTAGCCACGATGCAGAAAGTTTAATTAGAATGACGAAGACTGTATTGTCGAAACGTTGGTTTCATTTCATTCTAATTAAACTTTCTGCATCGTGGCTAAGAGCTGTGCGGCCTCATCCTTGTCAACATTATTATCTGCCGTGGCCAGCACCTCATCAACACAGGTGTGCGCTCCTTACTTAAGCAATATTACACGAGAGGGTGTGCTTTACCGTCATTATTGGCACGCCTGTGATGCGGTCAGGAACGAGGCGAAGCCGAGTTCCGCCTCCGCATCACAGAAGTGACAATAATGTAAGGTAAAGCACACCCTCTCGTGTAATATTGCGATTATACAACAGTTACCAACAAAACACATCCAAATGTATTCATATTGTGGAGCAATTCATAATAAAAATGTTTCGCTATTATCCGTTTCCCTGTAAAGAGAAGAGTTTTTCACTGAGACATTAAATAGTCCCTGTAGCAGCACTATGAGCCTGAGGCACCGTCTCATCAACACAGCCGAGCTATCAATGCTCGCGCAGTGGAATGAATTCCAGTAGGCTATATGCTCCGTCGTACGACCGTGTCACGTGGCCAAAATAACTGATCTACAAGCTGACAACGAGTCGCGATGGCGACGTGTTGTGAACTTGTAGATCGGCTATTTTCGCCGTGCGATACCTTCGTACGATAAAGTATAACACACACTGGACTGTTAACGAAATGGGAGTAATTTTACTTTAACACAGGAGGATATTTATAACCTTCTAACCATTGATCAACCGTAAGTCCACCAAATAAGTCAAAATTAACAACATAGGCCATTTTGCATAGCTGTTTGTTCTCCGGTGGCGGCGGTGGGTCAGGCGGCTATGCAGGCTACTGTCTGTTTGTTTTCCTACCGTGGGACAGCGTGACTTCACAGCACAGCTGTGCGCTATATGGTCTAATCAGGTGCGGACTGCAGTGCGGAGTGATTTATTAATGTGATTAGGCCCGTGCTATGATGCTGGTTTGAAGCACGGCTAGAAAGCTATTTCAGCCAATCAGATTGCTTGGTCGGAACTACCTGTTGTATAATCTGTGTTTGCCCCACGTGAGCACTTTAACATATACATCGGCTATTTGAAAATAGCAGATCTACAAGCTCACAACGCGTCGCGATGTAAGCTTGTAGATCGGCTATTTTCAAATAAAATCTTGCGGGGAAATTATAATAAGCAGATCTGGCAACCCTGGTGTGCGTGCGTGCGAGCAATGACATTATGCACATAAATTCATATGGATTTATGTGAAGTTGAGGAGATCTCGCTGGTGGTGGGTGTCAAAAGAATATTTTAAGCTCAACATCCTGTTGTAAATGGTGAGAAACACGGTTAGGTCTTTTATCCGTCCGTCAACTATCTCCTTGTGAAAGAAACGTGAAAGGACATATTCTTTGCAGTCATCTTTTTGGCCCCCCCATTCTTCCTTTCTCTAGCCTTGCTAACCCTCTGTGACGCTCCGTATAGACAAATAGGCTTGGCAGTACTCCCAAGGAGTTTGTCAGGCCTGTGTCTGATTAATCTCTGCCTCGTTGGCACAACGCGAGGAACCTGATATTGCTCCAGGTAAGAAAAGAAAAGAGAAGTGACGACTAGATTTACTACGAGCCAAAGGCCTCTCTTTCTCTACCACCCCCCCCTCCTCCTCACACACACACACACACACGGATTGATGAGCCAGTTGACATGGCAGCCTCCTCATAGGTGTCATGATAAATTCATAATTTTCCCCCCTGTAACGGATAGTTTATCATCTGCCTCCGGCCCCTCCGTCTTCCCGAGAGCAAACCAGGGCATATTTCACTGTCTGTTGTTGGTGTCCACTAGCCCCGCGATGTACACCTGATTGTGTGTGTGTGTGGTTGTTGTGCATGGAGATGATAAAATGCCATAGAGTACACAGACCAAATCCTGAGTGTTCATTTAAGGTCTGTGAGTGTACAAACGGAACCAAATGGAATGCGTATACGGGGTCCCTTTGGTTCCTTTCGTACGCTCACAGAGTTACAAATGGATGAATTAACACTGAGGATTTTACGGTGCAGGGTAAATGGTGTGTCATATAGGCCAGTGATCGCCACCAGGATAAGCACGGAACAAATGAAAAGCACAGTGCTGTACAGTGGTTGTTGTGTCCTGGGCCAGTGGACGTTATCCATTATCAACCATGCAGCCCGCGGCTGGCTGGTAAGACAACATCAACTATCTTGTGGCTTCGGTACAACTCACTCCCCCCTGATTCAACGCAAAGACAAAACCAGCGGACGTGCAAAAAAGCAGAAACCTCCTGCCCTAATCTTCACCCTCTCAAACAAAACAAACGCCCACAGCTGCTGATATAGGCTTGGAATCTAGCCTGAACTCATGGCAATGTGGTGAAAGTCCCAACAGGCGTGTCGTCGTCCGCCCGTCGGAGGGGTGTTGGGAGGTGAAAAAAGAAAAGGTATACCGAGGATGAGCTATACCGTCAGGAAAGGAGTGAACGTCTTTTATTCTGAATGTCCACTTCCTGTGGAAACTGTCCATGGGCCGATAGGCTCTATGCACATCAGCCATATTATCACTTCCTTCACAGGTGTTACCAATGATACTAATGAAGGCTCTGTTCCATTTAGTGTAGAACAGTGGTTCTCAGACTTTTTAATTTCCACGACCCCCATAACTCTGAGAGTGTACAAATGGAACCAAATGGACCCGTGAGGGTCCATTTGGTTCCATTTGTACACTCTCAGAGTTACACACCCGTAAGAGGCCATTTGGAACCCCCTCAAGGAACCATGAGGGTCCCTGAACCCAAATTTTAGACCCACTGGTGTAGCAGAGTGTTTCCAGTGAGCCAACATGACACAACATCCCGCACCCTGACTCTGTTTGACCAGAATGGAACAGAGCCTTCATTAGTACCATTGGCAACACCTGTGAATGTCTTCACAAACTGGCTGCTGTGCATAGAGCCCATTGTGTACTGTAATGTACGGGATGAGTCGCGCAATCAAAAGGTGTGTGCGCGGTCGTGCACGCACACACACGCGGCAGCACAGAGACCAATTTCCCATGTTCTTCCACAGTGACAGCTTTGTTCACACCAGGCTTCCATCAGACTATTTCAATTTCCTTCAGATCATTTCCCTTCCGCCTGGCTCTCCCACACCCCAGCCCAGCCAACCAGCTCCCTCCACAGCCTGCCTGCACTGTGACTGCTGTCAGCTGTGGCGAGAGGAGTGTGAAACAGCTCTAAGTGCTGGTCTGGCGCTGTGGGGACTGTCAGGCCTTCCTCTGGGGAAATCACAGCGGCTTTAGTCAAATCACACCGGTATTCGGTGGGCCGTTTACAAATTTTTTTTCTCCCTTCCTTTCTTCCTTTTTTAAGGAAAGGGAGGAGAGAAAACTGTAGCACAAGGTGACCGACAGAGGTAGAGAGAGACACAGAGAGAGAGAGAGAGAGAGAGAGGCAAAAGAGAAGGTCAGAGCCCCATGGGAGGGGGAGCATCAGCTGTGTCATGTGGTCTAATCCCAACCATTAGCATGAATGACAGAAGAGCAGATGAGCAAATGGCGGATGCTAAATGGTTATTAGCAGCAGCGGGGGGGTGAGAGAGGCACAGACAGGCGTCATGCCACACCACTCACACACCTGTCTCTGTACTGCCACCCGCTCAGTGCCCACACACCTGTCTGTACCGACACCGGGGATTTGAACACAACTCTCCGATCACGTTCGTTCATTTCTTTCGGTTTTTTTCTTACTCTCACTTTTTTTGGCCAAGTGCGTTTCGACGGACAACAAATCCTAATTGGAACAGACAGGCTGTAGTCACGAGTTCTCTGTACACGTGCCGTTACTACAGGAGAGAGATTGACATTTACATTTAGTTATTTCTTTATATAGTTCTTTAATTATGCTAACCCAGTCAGACCAAGTGCAAAAAAGTGCTTACATTTGAATGAACTTATTACTTATTTTAATCGTACTACTTGTTTATTCTTATTCTTTATTCTTGGAACCTTAACTGTATCACTCTACTAAATACCGGTATGTATCTGTCCTGTGTTTCATGGACACTGCGATACAGCCATTTCCCTCAGGAGGTAGGTCGGTATGTCTGTCTGTCTGCCTGTCTGTCTGTTCCATGTCATCATAGAGTGGATTTACGCTTCCTTGCACTGTTCATGCATATAGCTGAATCCCCCAGTGTTAATTGGCCTCCGGTCACTGTGTTTCCCAGACCCTTTGCACAAGAAACCTACATATTGCATCATTTGCTATGGGATTCATTGAATTTGCTCATGTTTCCACGTTGTATCTGAGGCAGACGGGACACAGATAATCTTCTCTCTCGCCAACTTCTCCTCCCTGTCTGTGGCCCTGGCAGTTTCACGCTAGGTTTAACTCCTCGGCTTTGACCATAAAAGCCCTCCTCCGTTTATTCCGCATGGCTCCCCCTGATTCGGATGGCAATTAGACTTGACCACGCCCCCCCCCACCCACCCTCACCCCAACCAGTGGTGTAAAGTAACTAAGTACATTTACTCAAGTACTGTACTTAAGTACAATGTTGAGGTACTTTTACTTTACTGGAGTATTTCCAATTGTCTAATACTTTTACTTCTACTCCACTACATCTCAGAGAGGCAAATATTGTACTTTTACTCCACTACAATTATTTGAAAACTTTAGTTACTAGTTACTTTGCAGATATAAATTATTACATTATAAAACATACATTAACCACTTCAGCCCTATTTTATACATAGGCTAATGTTTGAAAGTAGCCGATCTACAAGCTCACAATCGCGACGCATTGTGAGCTTGTAGATCTGCTATTTTAAAACATTTTAGTACTTTTACTTTTGGTACTTTAAGTTCATTTTGATACCAATACTTTTGCACTTTTACTCAAGTAAATTTTGAATTCCAGACTTTTACTTGTAAACAGAGTACTTCTACATTGCAGTATTGATACTTTGACTTAAGTAAAACATTTGAGTACTTTTTCCACCACTGACCCCATGAACCAACCAGTCCATTTCACTGTCTTTCTTTCTTTATGCCTTCAGGGGGGACAAGGAGAGGAAAGGGGCTGTGCTGTCCCCAATGTTTGGAGGCCAGCCCGGAGTGCTTTCCCCTGGCCATGCACTCACACATTCTGCTACGTCAGCTCCACCTGCGAGCGTCGATAAATTACACACAGCAGGTTCACTAGCAGTTCAGTCTGTGGGAAAATGATAAACACGGAGAGCTCATTGTTCACTGCGCACCGAAGCTCATAAATCTATGGGAAAGACAATAGCTCGCAGGTGACAGCGTGGCCGTCGGGTGAATGGATTCATGCCGCAAGGCCAAAGGACATAATGCGACTACATCATGGAATATTAGTGGATCTGAATTACACAAGAGCCTGTCCTATGCTCGTTGCATAGATGCCTTAGGGACAAATCGAAATTTATGTAGGGGTACCCCTGGAGGAAATATATGTGCCCTAATTTAAAATGCGATGACCCTTCCTCTGAATGGGAAAGAAAATCAATGACCCTCCCCAAGTGATTAAAAAAAAAAGAATGACCCTCCCCCAAAAATATCAATGACATTTACCTCAGTAAAATGATGTCTATTATACACTAATCTTATTCCTAACCTTAACTTCGAGTAAATAAATAGACCGCAAGAAGTAACGTTGCATCGCAGAAAATTACTGACTGGAGTGGGATTCGATCCCGCGGACTACGGAGCACACAGATTCAGAGTCCGACAATTTACACAGAAGCTACCCGTGCTGATGCAAAGACAGAGTTGTCAGAAAGAGTAAACTTTAGCACCGCCCGTCTGGGCAGGGAAGTGACGCAAGTGACTGGGGACTGGGGAGTGGCTACGTTCTTCAAAGTAGCGCTGCTCGCGACGCATCATCAATAGAGAACACTTGCTGTATTAAAAACAAATATGAAAGACAAGCGCGGTATAATGAGAGGCAGGTGCCTGGAGTGATGAGTGATGTGATGTGTATGAAACCCAGAACGACATTGCAGCATGTGATTATTGTGGCCATGCCCCTGGCCAACACATGCAGGTTACAGTTGTGCCACCACCACCTGATAGTGATACAGCACCTGTCTCCAAATTTGACCAGGTATGTTTAGTTTTTTCTACTGAAGCATCTGTTTTCAAAGAATTAGAATAGATTTATAATGTATTTAGAGAGTGTGTGTGTGTGTGTGTGTGTGTGTGTGTGTGTGTGTGTGTGTGTGTGTGTGTGTGTGTGTGTGTGTATATATATATATACATATATATATATATATATATATACATGCATATATACATATACACATGCATATATACATATACACATGCATATATACACATGCATATATACATATATATATACATATGCATATATACATATATCAAAATCAAATGGTTGTTCTTCATTTCACAGCTTCCAGAGAAAAGGAAGCTTTCGCTTCGGTGGCTTCCACATCCCAAGTCTGCAAAGACCCTTTTCCACAACAAAATGCTACCAGCCTTTTATGAGGCATCATATCCCGTTTGCAATGACAAACTGTTTCAGAAAGTCTTAATGCTAGAAAGAAATAGGTCTTTCAAAGTAACAGAGACAGTCCAGGAGTACTTGTTTAACTCCTCTGAGTTTGCTGTCGTTTGTTCTCCTCTCTATTGCATTTTCAATTTTTATGAGACTTTCCTCAGCAGAGAGAGTCTGCAGCGAAACTCTTACATTTCTGTGAAGATAGCTTTTAATACGGACATTTGTTCTCCCACTGTTGTGCGACGCCATACTTGTTGTTCTGTTTACACCAACCAGACCCACAGAGAGAGAGCACGCTGTCCACAACGAGCTAAAATGGTGTCGTCACCAAGGAGAGTGTCACTGATTGGCCAAATATTGAACACGCCCACTGTCTGGATAGGCCAAGCACAATGATTGACACATAGGGGGAACAATGGGAAACGGTGTTGTTGGGAAGTACCATTGAGGAAAAAACGGAGGGGTAGATGATGTTGTGTTGATCACAGTTCTCCTGAATTCAGAAAAACTGTAGTAAAAAATATATATAAAAACCCGGACTATTTTATTAATTAAAAAATGCATGACCCTCCCTTGGACTCAAAGTAAAATAGCAGACCTCCAAGCTCACAGCGTCCGCATCCGCGACGCGGTTGTGAGCTTGTATGTCAGCTGTTCTTGGTGCGCAATACCGTTGCGCGATGAAGTATATATGTCTCGCTAGGGCGCGCCCCACTAGCCTACACACAGAGGAGGTTGAATGAAGTGAAACCAGCGCACCCCAAAACTGCAGGTCTGGGGATCTGTTGGGAATTGATTACATGAAACAGTCAAATGTGCGTCCAGTCTCAATGTTTGTAAACAAATAATTGGTCTATAGGATAGGCAATAGGGATACACAAAACAAGCACATTGCAAGTTAACCACATGAACCCTTGTGTCCCTATTCTGGGGCAAACTTTACGCAAATAAATATATGATCTACAAGCTCAAAACACGTTGCATCGTGGCACGTTGTGAGCTTGCAGGTTGGCTATCCCGGGCAACAATATTTGGAGTAGAGGTAAAAAAAAAAAGAAAAGAAAGAAGCAGACCTAGTAAAAGGCCCCTGGGGGGCCAACACGGGTCAACAAAGTATATAAGGGTTTAAGTGGTTAATGCAGTGTCTGCACCGAGGAGCACTGCACTGCACCCTGAAAGCCCCCAACTCAGTCCAAAAAGTGCACGATGAGGCCCCTAACACAAAGTCCTCAAGGCTACGCTCCTGCTTCTCATTAGCAGCCCATGTGCATGCAACGTCTCAGGCCTAGTGGGGATCAATACCTAATGGTAGGGCAGTTTGAAGAGAGAGAGAGAGAGAGAGAGAAAGAGGACCGCAGACGCAGAGGGACTGCATTAAACATTGATGGGGGCTTGCGTTCCAGATCGATAAGCCCAGCCCTCTTCACACAATTACACGTCAGCAGGCAAGCACATAATACATCACGCCAGACATGCATGATTGCATGTCGCTGGCATTGCCATCGGGGGCCGAAGAACACCTCCTATTGAAAGATAATACAGCCAGAAGAAACAGAACAGCAGGACCGGCGTTGTCCAATCCATCCTTCCTCTTTGATGCTTTATCTGTGTGTTTAATTCCGAGAGGGGGGGAAAGTGGGAATGGAGGTGTGGTGGTGCCAGGGGCAATTTTCTCCCTTTGTGGCCGCGTCTGTATATGCCTGTATGTACGGTCGGGTCGATACGACATGTGCAAAAAGGGCCTTTTCTGAAGCTCTCCCCGGCTCCCTCGGTCAATACTGCAGGCAATTCTCCTCGGACTCTGTAGATCTGCTATTTTCAGCATGCAACCAAGTGTAAAAATCTGCCATTATACGACGCCATCAAGGCACCGCCAACATACATTTCAGTCGACTAAATCAACTGCAGATTTAGTCGACTATAATCTTAACGATATCTAGTCGACTAAAACTAGACAAAAACTACAACATTTCAGATGACTAAAATGTGACAAAAAACTAAATGGAACTTGATTCAAAAGACTATGACTAAAACTGAATACAAATTTGCTGTCAAAATCAACACTACTCTACGCCCCCTCAGCCCCAGCACATCCACCAGCCCAAAGGATGCTGGAACACTTTGTAATTCAAGAGAGAGACAATCTCCACATGTATGCTGGAAGCCAGACTGTGAGTTGGTCCTCTTTCGTTTTTTTTTGGTGTGATTGCGGTAGCACAGCAAACGAGGAAGCAAACCAAAAAATCCCTGACTGGTGAATGACTATGATTGGGGGGGGGGGGGGGGGGGTGAAGAGAGAGGGTGATCAAAGAAAAGAGCGGACTATTAGCGTCTCTGTGTGTGTCGGAGAGAGAGACACAGACAGACAGACAGAGAGAGACAGAGAGAGGATAAAGGGAGGGAGATAGGCGCGGAGATGGTTTGAAAGAAGAAAAACAACAAAAACCATCAGAAGAGAAACCAGCGGGATTGAAATGAGCACTTAACTATGATGAAGCCTCACGGTGGCCTGCTGAGCCTGGCATCTTAATGTGGGACCGAAAAGAAAGAAGAAAGGAGGAGGAGAAAAAAAAGAAAGAAAAGGAAAATTGACGGGCAAGCAGCAGCCAGAGGAATGCCTGCTGTGTCTCCCATACTAATCAGTCCAGTCCACTCAGGGGGATTTTGTGGAATAAAGATGATTTTTTTGACAGACTAAAATATCCTCTCGACAAATGGAGTGGAAGTTCCCCCATCGATATCACTGTCTCCCCCCTAATGTCCCTATCCCCCCCTCCCCCCCCAGGGACACCATTCACTCTCTCCGCACCCTGGGAAATGAAGATAAATAAATACCTTTAAAAAAAAGCACAAAATGCCAGGCTGTCGGAACAGGACTATCGCCATGGCGCTGCTTGAGCGCTTATTAGATTGAGGGACAAAATGGGTTGGTGAGATCAGCTGAAACCCAGCCTGGCGGAGCGCTTTGAACCGATTTGAGACCGGTGATTGGGTTTGTGTTGATGTGCTTCAGGCGGACCACCACAGGGGAACTGAGCCGCGGCGGCCAGACGGTGATATACCAGGAGGAACAAAAGAGCCCGAGGGGGGTGATATCTGCGATCGAAGTCATCTCCCACAATAGCACGGCACAGGAGGCCCGTCCTTGGCTGCAAACACACATATTAGGGACGGGACGGTTAACCAAAATGTGTGTCACTAACCGATCGATCTGGGAACCCATCGCCAAATAAAAAGGAAAAACAGCGCCCTCTGCTGTTTTTTACTCTTTCACTTGGCTCTGGGACGAGCTGAACGGAGCACCTGTGCGCAAGGAAACCAGGGTTTTGGTCTGCCCTCAGCGCTCCACTTCTCCCAGAGAACATGGATCGTTTTGGTTATCAGCCCACTTGTTTCTATGATGAAAGAGCAAGTTAAAATGTGAATATCTTTCCGTGGTTTTGTCTGCTCCGAGGACGCCATTGTTAAATGAGTTTCGGTTTGTTTTCAGTGGGAAGCGAGAGCACAGACAGTAAATCCCGCCCACTACATTTGATTGGGTAAAGCGCGGCCTGCTTCCTGATCTGAAGGCACACCCACTTGTAGGCCAGTGCGTACACGTTATGACGAAACCCCCCGTCAGATTCAAGCGGAGTGCAAAATCTGTTCTTGAGAGATTACTAACCGATTAGAACAGGGGTGGGCAACTTTGATGATGAGAGGGCCATTATTTCCACACTCACTCCAGAGGGCCACATTGCATATACTGTCGGGCCATTCTACAGTATATCACACAAAAGTAGCTAAAATAGCCTATCTACAAGCTCAACTATATAAATAGTTAAACTTATGTTAACTTTATGAACTTAAATACAAATATATTGGACATAAAAATACAATAGAATTTTAATACTTGTCATTAATCTACTATAGAGACTGAAGTAATTAAAGCGGGTCATGTTTGCATGTTTGGAATTGTAACAGCTGAAATCAATAATATATCAGTATTCCGATATTAACCTGCGGGCCGCATTAAGTGAAGGTGGGGGCCGCATGTGGCCCCCGGGCCGCCAGTTGCCCATGTATGGTTTAGGACCAAATAACCAAAATGAACCGAAATTAAGCCATATAAAAATAAATACAATATTAACAGAATATTAATGTAAGAAATCACTAAAACATCATCTATGATTGTTTCTCGTACAATATTTTACAATAGCTAATCTCTCATTCTGTACAGCAGTACAGATATAGACTTAATGTATGTTACAATATTATGTTTAAGGTCCTATTTGAACTCTCCACTGGACTGCAACTTTATTTATTGATACGACGTCATAGGCGGTTATTCCAAAGTTACACGTTTACACAAAAAAAAGGTCCAAATGAGACACATAACACATATGAGACATTTGTAACCTGTACGTTGCTAAAGTTCGGCAGAATCTGTCACTCGTGCTGAAGAGGATTCTATAGTTTCATGTTTTGGGTAATACATACATACATGTGGGTAATACATCACTGCATGTCATGTGTCTACCTAGAGACCTGACAGCGCAACAATAATGACAATGTAGCGGATAGGAGAACTGAACAGAAATTAATCTGCCATCTTCAGAGACATTAGCGCTGAGTGATAGGACACACAAGTCTCACACCACTGGACCACAGACACAACTAAATGAACACTCTCAAAACGCACGCGCGCGTACACACACGACACACACACGCGCACGCACGTGCGTGCGGTCGTGCGCACGACTTGTCACACTGTTCTGAGTTCCCAGTCACAGCTCGCTCTGGCTGAGTGAAAATTAATTTTTCAGCGTGAAAGGAGACTGGGTCACCGTCAAGAGACAGGAAGATGGGGAGAGGGGTGGGAGGGGTAAGAGAGAGAGAGAGAGAGAGAGAGAGAGAGAGAGAGAGAGAGAGAGAGAGTGTAAGACAGAGACAGTAAGAGAGAGAGAGAGAGAGAGAGAGAGAGAGAGAGAGAGAGAGTAAGAGAGAGATAGTGAGAGCAAAGGCAGCAGCTGTTCAAGAGAATGTTTCACAAGAGAAGCAGGAATGAATATATACATGCAATATCTCTGATGAGGGCTTGATGAGACGCCGCCATCGTCGGGAGCAGGGTGACGCTCTGTTGGCCTCGCGGGTGGCACTCGAGGTGATTTTTTTTTTTTAACAATAAACACAATACAGCCCCGGCTAACATACTGTCACCCTTTGGTTCATAATAGACTAGTCTGTCTAAACTGCAACACGGGCTACAACACAACACCCCCCCTCCCCCCTGCCGAGAGAGGCACTATACACGCATCTAATCATCACCCACAACCGCTAAGTCCCTCACTGTCCAGGTGTAGAGTGGATACAGCATGTCCACACCACAGCGTCACCACACCTTCAGCTCTCTCTCTCTCTCTCTCTCTTACTGTCTCTCTCTCTCTCTCTTACTGTCTCTGTCTTTTTCTCTCTGTCTCTCTCTCTCTCTCTCTCTTTCTCTCTCTCTCTCTCTCTCTCTCTGCATTCTGTGCAGTGGTGGAAAAAATGTTTTACTTAAGTAAAAGTATCAATACTGCAATGTAGAAGTACTCTGTTACAAGTAGAAGTCCGGAATTCAAAATTTACTTGAGAAAAAGTACAAAAGTATTGGTATCAACATGTACTTAAAGTACCAAAAGTAAAAGTACTAAAATGTTTGAAAATAGCCTAGGCATAAAATAGGGCTAAAGTCGTTAATGTATGTTTTAATATATTAATTTATATCTGCAAAGTAACTAGTAAGTAACGTTTTCAAATAATTGTAGTGGAGTAAAAGTACAATATTTGCCTCTGAGATGTAGTGGAGTAGAAATACTCCAGCAAAGTCCCTCAAAATTGTACTTAAGTACAGTACTTGAGTAAATGTACTTAGTTACTTTAGACCACTGATTCTGTGGTCAGGCGAGAGAGAGAGAGAGAGAGAGAGAGGGGTAGAGAGAGAGGTTAGTCACACCATTTGCATTCATTAACATTACATTAGCAGAATAGAGCGATCTTTAGAGAGCAGGTTGCCACTGAGTGTCATCTTTAATTCATCATAACCCCCCCCCCCCCCCGCAGAACCCTCCATCTGCATCACCACCAGCACCGCTGTCCTCTTCCTCCCCCTGCTTGCCTCCCCACCTCCACCCGTCTCCCTTAATGTCAGAGACCCCCTCCCCCTTTGCCACGGTACACATCTTCACTTCCCATTTTACCTCCGTCTATCTCATCTACCTCGCACCGCCTCTCTTCTGTTTCTCTTCTGTCTTTCCACTCCTCTCTCTCTTTTTAATCTCTTTATTCATTTCCTAATTAATTTTACTGTGTATTCTATTTTAAGAAATGACATTTTGACAGAAAAATTGAGGGGGAAAAAACACCTTGCCAGTAGACTTGGGTGAGGTGCTGGAGCCAAAAGGAAACCAAATGAACAATATAAGGCAGCACTCACGCCTGGAGAAGGTCTATGACCAAAAGCTTGCTATAAAGAAATGTAGAAAAATCCGATTTTTGCACAGTTTTGAGCGTGCGGAGGCTGCCCTTTATTGTTCATTAAGATATTACATGTAGAAAATTCCCTCAAAATGAATTATCTTTTTTTTTTTTTCAAACCATCTCCGCAGTCCACACCTCCCTCCCTCTCTCTCTCTCTCTCTCTGCCAAGCATCTAGTATGATGGTTTGACTTGTCCGCGCTGCAGTGTTCCTCTAGGAATAACTGGATGGAGATGTACGGGTAGGTGCTGTGCTTCCACCAGATCTTGCACATGGGTTTTGTCTGGCTTGGCTTGAAGCCTGGAGACAGCGTCAGTGTCTCATGGGCTTCAGACAGGCAGCTCCACTTCTGTGTGATCCTTTTATATAGTAACACCAACACGTATCAGAGAAGAAATGGCACTTCCAATTAGAGAAGTGGTCCTCTGCCTACATCACACACACACACACACACACACACACACACACACACACACACACACACACACACACACACACACACACACACACACACACACACACACACACACACACACACACACACACACACACACACACACACACACACACACACACACACACACACACACACAGCGGTGGTCTCATTCAGTCAGTGGTGGAAAAAGACCTCAAATGCTTTACTTAAGTAAAAGTATCAATACTGCAATGTAGAAGTACTCTGTTACAAGTAAAAGACCGGAATTCAAAAATGACTTGAGTAAAAGTACAAAAGTATTGATATCAAAATGTACTTAAAGTACCAAAAGTAAAAGCACTAAAATGTTTGAAAATAGCCGAGCTACAAGCTCACAACGCGTCGCGATGCCACACGTTGTGAGCTTGTAGATCTGCTATTTTCAAGCCTATGTATAAAATAGGGCTAAATTGGTTAATGTATGTTTTATAATGTAATAATTGATATCTGCAAAGTAACTAGTAACTGAAGTTTTCAAATAAATGTAGTGGAGTAAAAGTACAATATATGTCTCCGAGATGTAGTGGAGTAGAAGTAAAAGTATAGACAATTGGAAATACTCCATGCAGTGAGGTAAAAGTACCTCAACATTGTACTTAAGTACAGTACGGGAGTAAATGTACTTAGTTACTTTACACCACTGGAGAGTCTCATTTGAAGGCAGAACAATAGACCTGCTTCCTTTATCGTCTTACTCCAAAGGCCATAATTAGCAGCATTCATTCCCTAGCCATGACCATTAGCGGCAGTTACTGTGTACTCTCTCTGTGTGTGTGTGTGTGTGTGTGTGTGTGTGTGTGTGTGTGTGTGTGTGTGTGTGTGTGAAACTTGCGCCATAAAGGCTAAAAAAAATGACGTATGGCAAAGTGAGGAGAAACGTGGCCCAGTAATTAGAAGAGCATCGATTGTGCCGTTACGAGAACACTAGCATTGATTTGGATGCAGAAGTCACACACAGAGATGGAGAGATGCATGCTTTGTCCTTCCACACGCTAACCATTACCAGAGACAGATGGGAAAGAATCTAACACATGGATTAGTTCAATCCTGTAGAGTCCATTAAAACGAACAATCTAATTAGTTTTAGCTTAAGTGCCATGGACTTCCAGTCATTTTGCCCTTTTCCACTGCTCTAAAGAGAGAGGGAGAGAGAGAGAGAGAGAGAGAGAGAGAGAGAGAGAGCAACAAATGTAATGAAGCTACTTCAACAATGTCATTTAAACCACATCCTGGAAGTGCTGTGTGCAGAGTTTATGTTAAACACAGATCAATAAGATGCACACAGATGGAATGTATACTCCCCCCTGCCCCCCCCCCCCTCCACCCCACCAAAAAAGAAAAGAAAGAAAACAACAACAGCATCATATCTGTTTTCAAAAGCCAAAAAGCGGGAGCTATTAAAAATTTCCATAAATAGGCCTAAATCCTATCAACATAATCTGGCAAAAAAGCGCGGTGCTCAGCATCCTGACAGAAGAGATGCCATTTCGCATTTCTCTTATTGCTGATGTGCACACACACACACACACACACACACACACACACACACACACTGCAGAAATATAATCTCTCCTCCATACAGATTTTCTTTCGTGAGTCAGGCATTGATGATGACGCAGCCATGGGACTTCTGCAATTCCATTAGTACACACACAGACACACACACACACACACACACACACACACACTGCCATTTAATGGCTTCTTACATCCTCCCAGTGGATGGCTTAGGACCAGCGCTGTCAACGGAGCGAGGAATGCATGTCACAGATACAGACACGTTCACATGTGTAAATACACACACACGCGCGCCTGTGCGCGTTGGTACTTACGCACACACACACAGACGAGCGAACCCGCGCGCACATGCACACACACACACACACACACACGCACACGCACGCACACACAGTTCTTCAATATTTCGTTGAAGTTTAACGTCCCCTGATGCCAGGTTTGGAAAAAAAAGCACAATATGAGCAAATAAATCCCCATGGATTTCTACCTCAGTAAGTCCATTAGCTCTCTCTCTCTCTCTCTCTCTCTCTCTGTCTCTCTCTGGTACATACAGCAGGGATATGAATAATAATCCATACAAGACGCTATATTAACACATCCACTGCCAAGGGCTAATCTCATAATGTACTCACCAGTGCCAAGGTGTTTTTGTTGTTTTTTTGTTTTTTTCATGTCGCCATAGATCTTGTTAAAATCCTTAAGATTGAGCGCTACACGGTCTGTTTACATCCGCGCGATCTCCCTGTATCTCCCAGTGAAAACCACGTGTCAAACGGGGCATCCATGTTTGAGTTAGAGCGGATTACGTTAAACAGTGAAATGCGAGGAGAAAAAACTACAGGAAGAGAATTGAGTTTCAGTTTCGTCTGTAGAATGGGAGCGGGCGTGAGCGTCAAAACCGGATCCCAAATAATTCTATTTCCTGTCATCAAACCGGAAACGGAAGTGGATCAAAAAAATTCCGAAAGTGCACCCGGACCGCGCATGCGCGAAAAGACCGCAGCCCGTAGGGCTACGGTCTCGGCGCTTAACAGTTGGATTTAACGGCCCGTAGGACTACGGTCTTGGCAGTTAATGTGTTAAAAAATGAGGTAATATAAACATATTCATTTATATTCATGCTCATAATGATACAGACGGCCCACGATAAAAGGAGCGATGGAACACAAGAAGCTTAATGTAAGATCACACCGCCTGTGCCGTTTGTTTGGCACATGGCGCTGTTTGTTTGGCATGTCAACGATTCTCTACACACTCGCTTGTTACCAGCAGGCGTCGGCACCGGTAATCCAGCTCTAATCCAGATGGAGGCAGTGCCAGCCGCTCCCCCCCCCCCCCCCCCCCATCACAATACTCATTAAGGCTAATATTACCTCTGCCAGCCTGCTTGCCTTTAAGAAACCTGGCAATTTGCTGCAGTAAAAATGTGGTAATTACAACTCATATCAGGCTGCTCAGCTCCACAAAACAGCACTTAAGAGACGGGTGTGTGTGGAGGGGACTGCACCTCCCCGATGGTTCACTGGCGGTGGAACAAGGACCTGGCTGGCGTCCCAAAAACACTCACAGCCACACCCTCCATCCAACTGCCATTTATTCACAGCCGCTCTCCTGCTGTTTGCCACTACCCCCCCCCCCCCTCCCCCACAACCACCCGAGCGTTCGTTCTTTCCAACGTAAACATCAAAGAGGGTAATGTGATCATTTTAACGACAAACGAAAAAAGGATTTCTTGATCAATGCCCCCCCCCCACACCACACCCCCCTCTAAGGTACAGAACGGAATTATTTGACATGAACCACGGCTATAGTCTAGCGAGAAGTATCGCTTTACCAATGCCGGCAGTCCGATGCCAAGAAAAAAGCCGATTCTGGAAAGCTCTCCTGTTTCCAATACGCGGCAGAACGGAACACGAGGGAGGAAAAAAAAAGAAAGCTAAACGAGAAGTTAAACAAACCTCCGTGTTTATGTTGGACGACGGCACCACGTGAGGGGCGAACACGACAATGTAATTTAACTCTTTTCTCCCTCCTTTTCCATAAGGAACATGCATTAGCA
>NC_137611.1:39513722-39590847 GCF_963280865.1 Gymnoscopelus braueri
CCCCTGTCCGTGGCAAGAGAGCAAGAGAGAGAGAGAGGGCGAGAGAGAGAGAGAGAGAGAGAGAGAGAGGGCGAGAGAGAGAGAGAGAGAGAGAGAGAGAGAGAGAGAGAGAGGGCGAGAGAGAGAGAGAGAGAGAGAGTGCCAGAGAAAAAGAGAGGGAGAGAGGGAGAGAGAGAGAGAGAGAGAGAGAGAGAGAGAGAGAGAAGCCTTGAGGGTTTTGACGCCACGCTTTTCCCCTCCATCTCATCTGTGCGACGGCGGTAAAAGAACGACCTTCAACCACCTTGAACCCACTGGAGCTGAATTTCAATAAAAGTCAAATTATCACCCGGCCCCGCGAGGCCCGGGGAACGGCGCTAAGCCTGAATTGACTCTGCTTGTAAGACGATTTAACAGTCATACGGAGGTGTGAGTGAGTCAATCAGACACTGCACTTTGGTGTCTCACCGAGGAGGGAGTCTCACTGGAAAGCTGCGGTTAGACCCGACTCTCCCCTACCTAGGGAGAGCGTGCATGTCGCAAATGCACTCTTTTTGTCCCTGCGTCGTGTGTGTGTGTGTGTGTGTGTGTGTGTGTGTGTGTGTGTGTGTGTGTGTGTGTGTGTGTGTGTGTGTGTGTGTGTGTGTGTGTGTGTGTGTGTGTGCATGATACAGGAAGTGTTATTCAATTTAACTGCGGGCTCTCCCCTGACCAATGGAGTGAGATGCAGGTAATTGGCAGCTGTGTTCCGTATTCCCCAGTCCTGCGCTCAGGCTCCTCACCGCGGGGACGCCCGACGGCTAAGCCGGTGACAATGAGAGGCGAGATCTCTCGGTCCCTTAGCCGCGAGCAAGGTGTGCTTTTGGGAGCTTGTTAGAGCCACTCCACCGCCCACGCACACCCCACACATGCACGCACGCACACACACTTTGCCCTATAACTGTATATTTGTGGGGACGTCAAAAGCAATTTCTCATTAAAAAAAAATATTTTTACTTAACCTCTGGGCTAAACCTAAACCTAACCTAAACCTCATCTTTAACCACGACCACACCTAACCTGAGTCTTTTGTTAATTGTAACTGAAACTCTAAAAACATCTTTGTTAACCACGCAAATTAGACTTTTCCTCATGGGAGACCAGAAACGAGGTCAAAAATCCCCGCAAATATAGTAAAACTAAAGACCTACACATGCACGTCGTGCACACACACAGTACTGTACACCGCAATGCACTTATCTTAGCGTGACTGAGTTGTGAACCTACTACTGCTGCCACCACCACCAACCACCACCACCAGTGGTCCGTAGATATTGTCACCATCAGAGTAACTCAAATTCTCCATTTCCTTCTCTACCATCTATCTCCCAACAGATAAAAATGCCAATGGATTCTCTTTCTGGCCCCAAGCACACTTCCCATTAAAAGCAATCTCTAAATCCCAACTCTCATGGCCTATACTACACGCCTGGGGACATCTATATATTTTGGGCGATGGCGCTTCAGGAGGCAGGGGGTGTGCGTGAGGGAGGGGGGGCGGCGGGGGGGGGGTCGGTTGTACTGTGAGTCTTCATTCACTATCAGTAGCTAGGGGGAATAGGGAGACAGGAAATGGTCCCGCGGCTAGGAAGAAAAACTTTCTGCAGAAGCAGCTTGACCTTACAGCACGGAGGACTGACAAAGTCGAGTGCTGGGGATCCAGCAAAGAGTGTATTTATGACCCCGGCAGCAGGGATGAAGCTCTGGTTAGAGAACAGGATTAGAAGCAGGGAAGACAGAGAGAGAGAGAGATAGAGAGTAGAGAGAGAGAGGGAGAGATAGAGAGAGAGAGAGAGAGCTTAAGAATTGTGTTACCTCTGGGGAAGAGAGACTGACCTTTTACTTAGGGCTGGGCGTTGATATGGACAACATTTTACGCAATTATCAACAAATACCTCGATATATTGAACGAATATTGTGGAGAGGACTATTGGTGCCGTCAAAAAATATTTACACAATGAGTCGGTTGATGAATAAAATAATTAGGCAAATAATAGAAGTTCAGCACAACATTTATGCCACTATATTACAATATCCAATTTGCACATAATCTAGTCTCGTATCACCATATCAACATAATATTGATATATTGCTGAGACTGGAAGTGTGGAAGTCTGTGTTCCTACAGTGCAGAACACGGCACAGGATTTCCATGCACCTCAGACGGTGTCTCCTTTACAATCAGCAGTCTGGTTGCCGAACAGAAAATAATCTTATCCTTTCAGTCCTCAGGGACTTTCTTTCTGTCTTTCTACGAATCCACCAACACCGTTCTTTTATCTTCCATTTATCCCATCGGTCTTTTGCTCTTTCTCTCTCTTTCTCTGAGCCATTGTGGATGCATCAACATGACAGAATTTCTGCAAGGAAAACAAATGTCATTCCTCACATCAAACCTACTCTGACTCTGAATTACCACAGGGTGTGTGTGTGTGTGTGTGTGTGTGCGTGTGCGTGTGCGTGTGCGTGCGTGTGTGCGCGTGTGTGAATGTGAATGTTTTGATATGGTAATAAAGTGCCACATGCGCATATTATACAGTACAAACACTGGACCCCATCTGAATTGGCTGCATATCATTGGATCCAAAGGCCCCTTGGTGTTGAAGATTGGGGCCAGAATACAGCCTGAATGTCACAGCTGTCGAGTGGCAGTAGTGTGTCAGGGGGGGAGGGGACGGGGGGACGGGGACCCACAGAGTTACCCTGACCCTCATCCTATAGTCTCTGCAGCCTTCCTCGACGATAGCGTTGCCAGCTCTTGTGGTCTGCTTTCACAGCCAGCGGTTACAGATACCCACAGCAGCTGGGAATGCTAGCCTCAGGCTGCTAGCCAAATCACAGCTGATTTTCTTAACGATGTCGATACATTTTTCACCAAAACACTCCATTTTGGATCTTCGTTGGCAGAGCATACTGTCCCTTGTTAATGTGGAGGAAAGAAACACTACCAAGGGGGCAGGTCAGCAGGAGAGGTTATTAGACAAAGACCTGTGGCCACAATGGTTGAGATCCTTTAGGGATTTTCAACGATTCCGGTTTGCTCTCTTAGCGGTCCGATTCCATAACGGTTCCCTTTAATGATTCCTATATATATATATATATTTGTTTTGATAAACACAAATTCAATCACACGTACGGTATTGCATAGATATTATTGGAGTGGTTCTCAAAGTAAAATAAAACGGTTCCAAATGTGATGGAAACCGATTGCGGTTCCCCAATATTGGATCCAGTAGTTTTTCCGGTGCCAGATCCCAACCCATAGTGACCAGCCTCTCAGTCAAAGTGATGATCATTTTAAGATTTCTTTGGCTATTCAAAAATAGCAGATCTACAAGCTCATAGCGCGGCACAGAGTTGAGCTTGTAGATCTGCTATTTTGGAATAATCTTGAACATTTTTGAGTTTTATATTTTTTAAAGCGAACATTTTGAACTCAAATCTTTGCTTCTTGGGGGGGTCCCTGGAACAAAATATTTTGAGATGGGGGTCGGCGGCCAAATACATATACATTTTGGAGGTCTTTGACATGAAAAAGTCTGAGAACCACTGTGTTGCACGCCTTGTTAAATGTAGCGCGCCGTCAAACCGGCTCCAAGCGGTTTCTCTTTCCCAGCGGAGGAGCGTTTGCACGCAGCAGGAGTGCCCACTCAGACAGTCTTATATTGTAAACACAGACACTTTTCAACTGCAATAATAATGGCTGCAGTGCAGTCGTTAAGTTATTTCTTTAGGCTACTTGCCAAGTCTATAGGCATATCTATTCAGTATAAGTATCTGCTTATCTCAATTGGCCTTTTTGGGGGAGAAAAACATTTTTTGACCCTCGTCTTTTTGTGGTTGCAGCATTTGTGCCAGTGGGATGGAGTACACAAAGGTGTGTGTGTGTGTGTGTGTGTGTGTGTGTGTGTGTGTGTGTGTGTGTGTGTGTGTGTGTGTGTGTGTGTGTGTGTGTGTGTGTGTGTGTGTGTGTGTGTGTGTGTGTGCGCGCGCGTGTACGTCACGCGTGTACGTCACGCGTGCACGTGCAAACACATGCGTGTGTGCGTCTGTGTGTGCATGTGTGCAAAATATGTGTGTGCGCGTGCATGCACAACTGTGCCAATTATTAGCAAATAAGTCTTAAGAGTTTGAAAGTGCTTGCAGAGCGATCTGAGGACATTTTCAAGACCGGACGATCCAATGAGCAGCCCGAAAGTTTTCAAAAAGCTACAGCAGTAAAGTAACTGAAAGTTAATGAACAGAGTTTTCTGCGACTGAAAACTTACTTTGGCACCATCTCAATTTTCCCTGCTGCAGTAAAACCCATTATTTTGGTTCAATAAATGCAAACGTGCAAAATAATGCTGTCTGACCCACGTCTGCTGTTTGTTTGTTTATGTGTGTGCGTGTGTGTGCGTGCGCGTTCGTGGACCACACACGGACACAATTTTGTCTATTACCACCATAACTTTTGTGTCCTCATCTAAACCGTCTATTGAAGATGTGGGTGACAGCTACCATACTCAAGTGCTTGTATCGATCTCTTGGCAGGGGCCAGTCAGAGCCCAGAGATCGCCAAGGACTAAAAAACAGAGTCATGGGAGATATAGAGAGAGCCCTGAGGAAGCTTATTACTGAAGTTAACTGGAGCAGAAAGGCCCTGTGTCTTCTAGCCCCCGAAAATTATGACCCAGCCTGGGGGGTGGGAGTGGGGGAACAACTGACGAAAGAATATGAGGGATAATATAGTTACAGCAATAGAATTCGATATTAACATTTAGTGGCATCTGCATTTTTATCTATGGAAAGTACATCAATTAATAGGGTGGGAAAGATTGGGGCAAAAAGAACATTGGATGAATCCGATGCTCATGTGATATGTTAAGAAAAACAGAAGAGCGACAATGTCCCCATCCATTAACCCTTTAAGACCGGGAACGCATCTGTGTCATTTTAGATTTCTTTGGGCTATTCAAAAATAGCAGATATACAAGCTCATAGCGCGGCACCGAGTGCCACGCTATGAGCTTGTAGATCTGCTATTTTTTTTGGGGGGGGGAATCGTGGATTTTTTTTGCAAAATATTTGTAACTCAAATCTTTGCTTCAAAAACTATTTTCTAAATCCTATGTTGCTTTAATATCAGTGGTTCTCAAAAATAATATGTATTTGGCCGTGGACCCCCATCTCAAAATATTTTGTTCCAGGGACCCCCAGAAGTTGTAACAGAGTTGAAAATGTTCGCTTTGAAAAATATATATTCAAAAGATTTGCACACATTATCATTTTTCCCCCACAAAATAGCAGATCTACAAGCTCATAGCACGGCACTCGGTGCCGCACTATGAGCTTGCAGATCTGCTATTTTTGAAGAGCCATAGAAATCAAAAAATGGCACACAGATGCGTTCCCGGTCTTAAAGGGTTAAGTTGAATCATTATGCTATGATCTACGCAGTCACCAGATCTCAATCCCATTGAGCATATCTACCGTATCGGGAGATTTTGACACAGCTCTGAGCTTGCAACCACCACCATCAAAGCATTCAAACAAGGGAATATTTTTGGGAAGAATCTTTGTTCCATCTTCAGTAGAGTTCCAGACACTCCAACAGTCTATGCCAAAGATGCATTGAAGCCGTTTCTGGTGGCTCGTTAATTTGTAACCCGCCTGGATAACACATTTTCTACTGGGGTATAAAAAAAAGTGTTGCATGTTATCTTTTTAATGTAGAACATATACAGAACGATAAAAACACAACTATCCATCTGTATTCCAGTAGTTTAAAATGCAGCCCTCTTATACAGTAACTAGCAGCGAGGCAACGCTGTAGTAGTGCTTGTTGAGCAAACATGCCCGCCGCTTTATGAAGTGTTTGTAATCTGTGTTTGTAGTGTTATTAATGCAGACGTGTACTGGAATGAGGCCCAGATAGGTTTTTCTCTCTCCTACGCCTCTCCTCTCCTCTCCTCTCCTCTCCTCCCTTCTCTTATGACTCTCCTCTCCTCTCCTCTCCTATGCCTCCCCTCTCTCCTCTCCTCTCCTCTCCAGGGGTGTTGTTAGCCCATATGTCCCCTGACAGCGGCAGGTTCCACATAATGAGGCTGACAGACTAAAACAAACACACAAGTCGAGAGAAAAAGAATGCCGAGGAACAGGATGGCGAGCCAGCGGAGGTGCACGCTGGAAGCCCAGGCGACTCTCCCTCTCTCTCTCTCTCTCTCCTATGACACGACACAACATGGCCGCCGCTGCGGTAGCTACGGCGGGGGGGTAAGTGATGCGCTCCAGTATGTTTCCTCCTCCTCTCTCTCTCTCTCTCTCTCTCGCTTTGTTCCCTCTCTCTCTCTCTCTCTCTCTCGCTCTCTCATCCTCCAATCACTTAATTGTTGCCCTCCACAGGTGCAGTTTTATACACGACCCCCGGTAAAGACAGAGGGACATAATTGATGGAGGGGATAACGTGCCATCTCCTGCCTTTCTTTCTTTCTTTTGTTCCTATACCTCTCCTTCTCTCTCTCTTTTTCGCTCCTCTCTCTCTCTACCTCGCTCTCTCTCTCCAGGTGTGCCGGTGAGGCTGAGGCTAAATGATGAACAGAGCCACGATGTCTGATGTCTCTAATGGGGACATTATACAGGAGGACGAGAGCAGCGTTCTCACTCCGTGCTCGTAAATCACACACACACTCCTGGAGAGAGAGAGAGAGGCTCACTGCAAGGCCTCACTGCTCCACTAACCCTGGAAATAGACACACACACACACACACACACACACACACGCGCACACACAAGTTTGTATTACCATACTTGTGAGGACATACACATTATAGAACGGTATTGGAAATAGCTGAGACGGACCGAAAATAGCCGGAAAATAGCAGATATACAAGCTCACAATGCGTCGCGCTGCGACGCGTTGTGAGCTTGTAGATCTGCATTTTTTCGGTGCACAAGACCAGCGTGCAACTGTAGTATAAACTATAGTATAAATCAGGTATAACTCTAACCCTAACTAAACCTAACATCTAAAAACCTCTTATAATTGTAAGCGTAACTTAAAAAAAAAACATAAAACCACCATTTCTTTATGAGGACCAGGAAAATGGTCCTCAATGTCTATTTGTGAAATTCAACTATACTTGTCCTCACAACTATAGTAATACAAGCACACCCACACACACACAAACGCACGCACACACACACACACACACACACAGCTGTGCGGAGCCGCGCAGCTGTGCACACAAACGAGCACGCACACATGCGTAAGTGCAATTAACAGACACACACACACACACACACACACACACACACACAGACAAGGCACTCTCCGCACAGTCCATTTGCCTGACCAGCAGCAGCTTTTTAGTCAGTACAGCGGGCGGTGAACACAACTAATGTGCAATTCACATCACCCGTTCCTCCAGTTCCCCTCAACGACGGCCGTGCCGACGACGGCGGTGCCGGCGCCGGGCGCTGCAGCGTTTTGCCACACAGCCGGCGTCGGCAGTGTGATGATTGAAGCCTGACTGTGGCTAAAGTGTTATTACAGCTCCCTGTCACGGACGAGCGCCGGCAGAGGCCCCGCCGGTGCCACAGGTGAGGCAAACACAGCTCTCATTTAGCATATTACCCATCTGTCAACACGACAGGCAAGAGGAGATAGAGGAACGCACACCGACAGCGAGCATAGGGGGGGGGGGGGAGCAGCACTTCAGCCGTGCCCCCTGCTCTAAAGGAGGGCTACAGTGTCTCTGTCGGGTGGAAACCTTGTACGTCCAAAGCTGTTACTTTTCAGGATTAAAAATATCAAAAATATCAAAAGTAGCAGATCTACAAGCTCATTTGATGCTTTTGTGTGACGCTGTAAGTGTGATCGAATAGGGCGTTAATTGACGGAAATAATATGGAGATAAGAGGTTTCTGCCCCGAAAACAGCGATACGTGTTTTGCCAGGTGTGCGCACCAGCCGGGCCCGGGCACCCACACAGAGATAGCCACATGCTACGCTCCTTTGCACGCAAACAGACACACGCGCACACACACACGAGCGTGCGCACACACACGCACTCACTCGAGGGTGAAAAGAGAGGAGGCTTCATCTGCTTTTCAATATCTCCGGGAGATGTCTCGCACAGCTAATTGAGTGTGATGAACTGGCTCCAGCATGTGCCCAGCCTTCTTGCACTCTCTATCTCTCTCTCGCTCTCGCTCTCTCTCTCTCTCTCTCTCTCTCTCTTATTCCTCGGTTCTCGCTGCAGGTGCACCCAGATAACGTCACTGACGGGCAAAGACCTCCTATCTCCGTATTTTACCTTTTCGTGTTTTTTTTCGTAAATTAGCGCCCCTACTTGATCATTAGGGATGGGCAATATTATCGATATCACGATATATCGGGATATTTTATTTCGCGATACTGTATCGATACTCCAGTATCAATATCGCGATTAAAAAAAAAAAGAAAAACATTTTTTTTTTTTTTTTTTTTTTTTTTTTTTTCCAGATACAGGCTTTATGAAAAACATTCAAAGAACCTATCACAGATCTGCAGCTACTCAATATGTAGTGTATATATAAACAATATGTAGTTGTGATATATGCATATATCGCAATATATCGCATTATATCGCAATATATCACAATATATCGCAATATATCGCAATATATCGCAATATATCCCAATATCGTGATACGACCCAAGTATCGTGATGCGTATCGCAATATAATCGTATCGTGACCCAAGTATCGTGATACGTATCGTATCGTGAGATTGTTGCCAATACCCATCCCTATTGATCATACTACAGCGTCACACAAAAGCCTCAAAAGTAACACATCCGCAAGTTAAACCACGTTTGCTGCTTTTGAATTTGAATCCGGAAAAGTTAACAACAGTTTTGGACGTATGAGGTTTCCACCGCGACAGAGACGATAATCGGGAGAAATCCGCAAATTGGGGTATTTCTGAGTCAGTCGCTGCTAGAGCTAAAAAAAAACACCAAATCCTGCGGGGGGGGGGGGGGGGGGGGGGATATCCCGCCTACAGTGTGCAGCTTATTGCCACATGAAATATGCTAATCCGCAAAAAGCCCCACAGTGAAAAATGTGACTTATAATCTCCCTCTATGACTCCCTCTCTAACACCTCAACAAACAACACACTCAAATTGGCACCTGCTAAATAACGGGGGTGAAAGAAAATGCCAGTGGTTGGCTGTTTTGCCTCTAAAGGCCACACAGGAGAGAGAGAGAGAGAGAGAGAGAGAGAGAGAGAGAGAGAGAGAGAGAGAAAGAAATAAAGAAATAAAACAAGAACTCCTGCCAGTTAAGCTAATTCTCGCGGGGGCTCACACGCTATAACAGCAGTTACCTTTTAGCAGAGTTAGCCAATGGCAGGAGAGGGTCTGGTGTGGCAACAGGGGCTTAGCCCAGCAGAGCTGTTTGGAGTAGAAACAGACGGCTGGCTCAGTGGTGGGGCGTCTAGTTTAAATACTATCTCCTCAGGAAGCCGCGATCCAAAGCTGACCCTCGCCGGCTTTCGCCCCAGACATAGACAGACACACAAGGCTGACAGGGGTGTGTTGTCTGAACTTATTGTCAAGCTGCTTAAGGCTTGTTGGCTGCATTGTTTTGTCTTTTATCGCTGTAGTGCGTGTGCATTGATATTATCAAAGGGGAGGGGGGGGGGGGGGAGTAAAGTAAAAAATAATGAAAGAGACTGACGGAAACATCGAAAAGGACGAGGTGTGCAAACTCTCTCCCTGTGATGTTTAAACGGCTGCTCCGGTATTTATCTTACATCTCGGAAAATGGCACGAAGCAACCTTTATCCGGCGTGATTTTCCTGCCTGAAGATAATGGATTGTGAACACAGAAAAATGCCTCCACAAAAACCTCCTCGTCTGACCCGTCCTCGCCTGCCTTTACCCAATAGGCACGCACGCACACAGGAACAATCAGACAGACAGACAGAAATATTGCAGATATACAAGCTCATAGCGCGGCACCTATGAGCTTGTGCATCTGCTATTTTTTGAAAAATCGTGAACATTTTTAATATATATTTCTTTTAAGTGACAATTTTTAACTCAAATCTTTGCTTCTGGGGGGTCCCTGGAACAAAATATTTTGAGATGGGGGTCCGCGGCCAAATACATATCATTTTGGGGGTCCTTGACACGAAAAAGATTGATAACCACTGACATAGAAACATAGGACAAAGACAGACACCACACACACACACACCTCTGTCAACACCCCCGGGAGGCGGCGGCGGCGTTAATTCCTCACAGGCTATTTTCAGTCACACATGGGGGGCCGCGTGGCGGCACAGTCGCCAGTGAGCCTCGCTGCTAGATTAACCTTTTGCTCTCGACACAGATCTTGTTTTTCACCGGGCCCCCGTGCAGTCAGTCAGTCAGACAGACAGGGGGGGGGGGGGCCCTGCCGCGCCGACAGATAGTAAGTCATTGTCAGCGAGAGGTGTCAGTCTGTCAGAGCCTGTGTTAGTAGGCTTTTGAAGAGAAGGACTGTTGACGTGGGCAGAGTGCCAGCCCGGAGGAAAAACAGCCACTACTACCCCAACACCTGACCTTTCAGCCTCAGGATGTGGGACAGGGTGGAGGAACGCGTGCGTGTGTGTGTGCGTGTGTGTGTGTGTTAGAACGTGTTTTCTCTGCGCTTGTGCAAGTGTGTATTTTGGCCGGCGATAAATTCGAGCTCGAGTAAAAAGAATAACAATGCTGGCACTCACTCTCTCCCAGTTTCTCACTGGTGCGCGACGTAAAATCCTGTTCCCCCCCTCCCCACCACCAGTGGTCTGAGTTACATTTTACCCCAGGAAAAGGTCACATGTCATATTAAAACGTAATGAGCATGTTCTGTAGGAAAAACAAGCCGATGGCTCTGGAAACCACTGAGTGAAAAGTAAAGGTGAACGGTTTCCGAAAAAACAACACCACTTAAATAGAAAACAATGACTTGGTACTGCAGGCACACACACACACAAAATGTTCCTTTTTACCATTTGGAGGCATAAACCTATTACTGTACAGGGGGCGACATAGGACCTGTGTACAAACTGCATTTTGAGCCTTATATGCGCTTGTTTGACCAATTGAACCAACCTTACAGGCACAGAGGGCCAATTGCCTGTGAAATATGTGTTTCACTGTGGAAATCAATATTAAACTGACCAGTCTGCATTATAAGTGGAATAAACGCTCCTACTCTCTTACAGCGCTCACACGGTAAATCACCTCAGTCGGAATGATTACATGTTGGCGTCAAGGCTAAATGGGAAAATAAATGGCTCGGGGCTTTCTAACAATGCTTTTAACTTTATGGCCTACAATAGACTTCATGGAGAAGTCGCGAAAGAGAGAGAGAGTGAGCTAGAGAGGAGAGAAAAGACGGGGGAAAAAGTGTGCAGGAGCCTGATACTATAGTGGGGGAACATGAAAGAGGTACAATGCTGGTAATTTTGTCGAGATATTGGCCTCTTGCGTTGTGCCATGTTCAGTTAAGCTGCGGCCGCGGAGGCACAATGGAGAACTAATTTCCGGTGAGCTGTGAATGGTGGGGGGGGGCCCTTGAACATTCCAGTTCAGCCTGCCTCAGCTCCACTCCACTGACACTGGTTTAAAACGACTAACAATACAGGAGAGGCGGAGTGGGAGCGGGGAGGTGGGCTGGTGGTGGGGGAGATGGCGGGGTGGCGGCAGGCAACTAGCTTTGTACCACTATTGTGGAGTCTGAATAACACGGTGTGAAGAGATAGCGACGACAAAAAAAAAGGAACATAAAAAAGGCCATTGGAGAGTTTCTTTTCAACAGACCCACGTCCCTCTGTCGCTCTTTCTCTCTCTCTCTCTCTCTCTCTCTTTCTCGCTTCCCGTCAAGTTCCAAACTCACCCCCCCTAACCCGCACACAGGTGCACCTCGCTCGGCTGCCGCAGACCGAATGAAAACCTGATTCCCTCAGATGAGACGCCCAGGAGGGTAATGCACTCTTTAGAGCAGCTTATTCTAATCTAACCCATAAAGACCCGAAGCCGATTCTACAAATGTCTTCTAAATCCCAACAGTTTTCTGAAAAAAACGTATGTTTCTATATCAGTGGTGCTCAATCTTTTTCACGTCAAGGACCCCCAAAATTATATGTATTTGGCCGCGGACCCCCATCTCAAAATATGTTGTTCCAGGGACCCCCCAGAAGCAAAGATTTGAGCAAAAAGAAATCGCTTTAAAAATATATATATTCAAAGATTTGCACACATTTTCACGCTTTTTCAAAAATAGCCCAAAGTGTAAAATAATGCTTTTTTTTGCTCAAATCTAAAAAAATGACACAGATGCGTTCCAGGTCCTAATGGGCTAAGAGGAGGTGTTTGGGGAGAGGGTGGGGTGTGGGGGGGGGGGCTGCTCTTAACAACGGGCCCTGAACCATAAATTGAGTGGGGCTGGGATGTGGCACTTGTTAGGCCTCGCGGAGAGAGAGAGAAAGGAGGCTGGTGTGTGAAAAAGCGATTTGGGTTTTAATGAAGGCCTGATGGATGGGTCTGCGGCCCGGCCAGCAATAACTCACTAGCCCAGGCTGAGACACGCGTGCCTGGCGGAGGCTATAAGAGCAGTATACTCTGCTGGTTCACGGCGGGGCCACGGGTCTCTCACGCCTCACAGCTGGACTAGATAGCGGGTAACTGGATTGATGTTGACGGGAGCATATCCTTTTTGTAAAGCATCAAAACGGTGTCCGTTCGGCTCAGTCCTCCCAATAAGTGGTCCCGATTAAAATGGTAAAAAAAAATAAAGAAGAGAGAAAAAAGTGTTGCAAACTCTCCAACAAAATGCTTTGTTGGTTCTGAGGAAAGGCTGAAACGTTGATCAAATAGATCACTGCATATATATGGAGCCACGGTTTACAAGATGCTGCCATATGGGTATGAGCACATACGTGCAAGCGTGTGCACACGTGTGTGTGTGTGTGTGTGTGTGTGTGTGTGTGTGTGTGTGTGTGTGTGTGTGTGTGTGTGTGTGTGTGTGTGTGTGTGTGTGTGTGTGTGTGTGAGTGAGAGAGATGGAGTATATTTAATGTAAACCCAGTCATGCAGCCAAGAGGCACATGAAATGTTCTGATTGATATGTCAAGCTCAGTGGACAGCGTCATATAAAGCCCTGGCCTAAAGAGTTGGAGGGAGGGAGACCCCGGGCCTGTTCCACATTACAAAGAATATAGAAAAATCAAAGCACATTACGTTTATTATACGTCTTGAGTTACGACGTCCTTCACGGTCTGTCCAATAAAAACGTCAGAAGATTGGTCTTAGTTTTATATATACGACTGCGGCGTGCTTCTTTTTATAATGTTTGCCCTGAGCAGCTGCGTACACCGTAAGGTAAAGCCTATAAATTACGGTACAGATACACGGGTCCAGATTGGAGAAAAAAAAACTTGTTCTAGCCATCGTAATATTAACTAGAGTTGCAAGTTCTAAAAAACTAAGTTACGGATTAACCCATTAAGACCTGGAATGCATCTGTGTCATTTTTTTTATTTGAGCTAAAAAAGCATTATTTTACACTTTGGCTATTCAAAAATAGCAGATATACAAGCTCGTAGTGCGGCACCGAATGCCGCGCTACGAGCTTGTAGATCTACAAAAACAAAAAAAATAGATAGAAAATAAGTCACTTTTTGGGTGAACTAATCCTTTAAGTCACGGACCCCCATTTGATAAGATTTGTATCTCTGGGACCCCAATCTACACTGAAATATCTGTCTTAATTTAACTCGGGAGAGTGACACAAATGGAACCTAATGGACATGTTAACCGTCCATTTGGTTGCTAACTATCAGTCATTTAGATGGGGGGCCACCTGGAACCCCCTCAAGGACCCCCTGGGGGGACCCCAGAGCCCTTGGTGAGAACCAGTGGATTAAAGGACCGGTACATGTGGTACCAGTGGTGGAAAGTAACTAAGTACCTGTACTCAAGTACTGTACTTACGTGCAATTTTGAGGGACTTTTACTTTACTAGAGTATTTCCAAATTTCAATACTTTTACTTCTACTCCACTACATCTCAGAGGCAAATACTTTTACTACACTACAATTATTTGAAAACTTTAGTTACGAGTTACTTTGTACGTTTTGATTATTATTACAAAACATCACTTGTAGATCTGCTATTTTCAAAACATTTCATACATTTGAAAAGTTGTGAAACGGGACATTCTGCATAATGAGTATTTTATACTTTTGGTACTTTAAGTACATTTTGAATACTTTTGTACTTTTACTCAAGTAAATTTTGAATTCCAGATTTTTACTTGCAACAGACTGTATTTCTACAGTGCAGTATTGATACTTTTGCTTAAGCAAAAAATGGGAGTACTTTTTCCACCACTAAGTTCTGTGCGATGGCCTCAGACGATGATAATTTGACACTTTGTAAACACACCAGTGAAACGTGCCCCTGTCATCTTAGCAGAGGCATGACATGCATAACATTATCTTAGCTTATCATATACGACACGTTACACTCCGTGTTCCGCTTATCACGCGTCTAAATGATGATACGGTATAGGACATGTCACGCCACTAAATGACAGCGTATCGCACCGACAAGTACACACACACGCCCATCACTGCTGCGCTCCTGCAGACCGGCATTCTTGGAATCATTTACATTTTGGTCTGAAAGTGTCATTATTATCAATATAATCGTATTTTTTCCATGAGGAATATGCCGAACTCTCCTATCGCTGTCAAGAAGGTTCTGTGTGCACCATGATACTATATATCATTGGTTCTCAAAGTGGGGTCCGGGGACCCCCAGGGGTCCTTGAGGGAGTTCCAGGGGGTCCCCAGCTAAATGATAGATTAGGAACCAAATGGACCCTTATGGGTCTGTAACTCAGAGAGTGTACAAATGGAACGGGTCCATTTGGTTCCATTTGTACACTCTCTGAGTTAAATTATCATTGATTTTACAATATAAATTGGGGTCCCAGAGATAGAAATGTCATTAAATGGGAGTCCGTAGCCTAATGCATGTCAAACTGGAGGGTCCTTGAAATTAAAATGGTTGAGAATCACTGCTAGAAACGTAAACATCTTCTCTTCTGGGGGTCCCTGGCATATCTTTTCAAATGGGGGTCCGCAGGCTAGTAAGTGTCAATTTGGGGGTCCTTGACATGAAAAAGTTTGAGAACCACTGCTATATATGATTATGCTATTAAACCATGTCCCTGATCTTTAATCCTCAGTCATAAACACACAATATGGGCACGACGGTAAATCAAACTTAATTCAATCAATTAGGAAAACATTATTTGAATAAAATCGTGTATACATTGACATAATCGCTAAGAAAATCTGCATAGTTGCAACCCTAAATAATACATTATTTTACACGCACACACACACACACACACACACACACACACACACACACACACACACACACACACACACACACACACACACACACACACACACACACACACACACACACACACACACACACACACACCCACCCCCCCCCCCCCTAAGAGTTCACCTTCACCACACAAAAAAAACCCTAGGCACTTTTAATCATAAGGTGCCATATGTCTCCTTCCTGTATACTGGATCACCCTGCGGCCTTCCTTCCAGACAGACAGACAGACAGACAGACAGACAGCAGAGTGTCTAAGACGTCCACATCTCTCTCACACCACTGGTTCTCAAACCCCAAACCAAACCCATTTCTATGGGTTGAGCGTGAGAAAATATTTCCTTTTTCTTGACGTTTTACCCATTAAGACCTGAAGCCGATTCTACAAATGTCTTCTAAAAATCCCAACAGTAGGCTATTCTATTTTCACGATTTTTCAAAAATAGCAGATCTACGAGCTCATAGCGCAGCACTTGGTGCCTCGCTATGAGCTTGTAGATCTGCTATTTTTTAATAGCCAAAGTGTAAAATAATGCTTATTAGCTCAAATCTAAAAATGACACAGATGCGTTCCAGGTCTCAATGGGTTATAAAATATATATATTTCAAAAGGTTAGTCTTTTTGTTTCAACAAAAGGGGCAATCTTTCGTCTCACAACGACAAGCCCACAACGTGCGCGATGTGACGTGCTGTGAGCTTGTAGATCAGCTATAAAAATAATAATAATTGCCCAATCTTGAAATGTTCAAAAAATTTAAGAATCATAGTGAAAATAGCAGATATACAAGGTGTACATTGACTTGTAGATCGGCTATTTTCACAATTATTGAAATAGGGCTTAAGTGGTATTTTTTGGTAATTTTGGGTCCCGGGGAGAGAGACTGCATTTCTCTTCTGGGTCTCGGGCTGCAAACTTTGTTAACTTTGAGAAAAGTGGGAGTGGTGCTAGGCACGAGGGAAGAACCTGCTGAGGAGCAGCTAACTCATGAATACTCATGCCTGGATAATTAGGCTCTCGGGGCTGCACTAGCTCTCTCTTTTGTCTTTTGTCATCCACCCTACTTCCAAAATAAAACACACACGACTTTAACTCTGAGGGTGCACGAATATAACCAAATGGACCCGGCCGTAAGGGTACAATTCCTGAATTTACAAATGCATAATTTAACAGAACTTCTACTGCGCATGCGAGCACACACATTCAAGAAAATATGCGCCAGTGGTGTAAAGTAACTAAGTACATGTACTTAAGTAAAATTTTTAGGTATTTGTACTTTACTTGAATATTTCCAATTTCCAATACTTTTACTTCTACTCCACTACATCTCGGATCCAAATATTGCACTTTTACTCCACTACAATTATCTGAAAACTTTAGTTACTAGTTACTTTGTAGATTTTGATTATTATTACAAAACATACATTAACCCCTTCAGCCCTATTTAAACTTTAGCTATTTGAAAATAGCCGATCTACAAGCTCGCGACGCATTGTGACCTTGTAGATCTGCTATTTTCAAAAGATTTTTATACATTTGAAAACTTGAAATGGGACATTCTGCATAATGAGTACTTTTGGTACTTTAAGTACATTTGGATACCAATACTTTTGTACTTTTACTCAAGTAGATTTTGAATTCCAGACTTTTACTTGTAACAGAGTACTTCTACATTGCAGTATTGATACTTTTACTTAAGTAAAACACTTGAGTACTTGTGCACACACACTCACACATTTCCATATCTTTACTGCCTAAAGGACAGAGCAACAGACGGGTTAAGATGGAATTCAGGCCACCAGGACGTCCAAAACCAAACCTTGGCCACCGGCACCGGAAGTGTCGCCGGTTGCCAGGCCTGCCGCGTCATCAGGCGTCTGGGCTCGCATCTGTTCCCTCCAGGTGATTAGTGAGTTATAATGTGGTGTGTTTTTCTAGTGGCTAAGCACTACTCAACGGTAAAAGTACCACTAAAGTCCCGGCGCAGTGTAACCATTACTTATCTAAATGATACCCTTTAAGGTAAATTGAGCTTAACAGCTAAGGCGTGAGCACAACATTATGCGATACAGGGAGAATCCCCATGTTATAGGCTTCTGAACGCTTCTCAACAGGGCCAGGGTAAGCAGTATATGCCTGTCTGGAACAAGAAGGAAAACAACAGCAAACATTTTGGTGTCATTGCCTGTTTGTCCGTGTTGTTAGATTTAGCAAGAGAAACGAGCGGTCAGATCTAAACAAGCCCAAAAGAAGCGACTAGGCCACATGAGCGCACGCACACGCACACACACACACACACACGGCTCTTTGAAAATGGCAGATCCATGGGGGTCCCCGAGCACAAAATATATATATACATATATATATATATATACAAAACACCAAAATACAGCGGGAGGGAAGGGTGTTTCTTCTTGTAAACACCACCACACTACTACAGCGGCTGATAACTGCTGGTACAGAGGGAATTAACAGTTACATATGCCTTTAATTAATAAGGCGGTAGACAATTCACTCTCTCACTCGCTATAAGTCACACCTAAATGTTACTTAACCCATTAAGACCTGAGGGCCAATTCTACAAATGTCTTCTAAATCATAAGTTTTCTGAAACACTTATGTTGCTCTGTCAAGGACCCCCCCAAAAATAAACCCCATCTCAAAATAGTTAGTTCCAGGGACCCTCAGAAGCAAAGATTTGAGTTACTGTACAAATGTTCGCTTAAATAATATATATATTCAAAGATTTGCACAAAATTAATGTTCATGATTATTCAAAAATAGCAGATCTACATGCTCATGATCTACATGAGCTTGTATATCTGCTATTTTTTAAATAGCATTAGCATAGCATTTAATAGCAATAGCTTAGCAATAGCATAGCATTTTATTGTACAAAATAATGGTTAAAGTGGTTAAAATAAAAAATGACAGACACTTTCCCGGTCTTAATGGGTTAATTCATAATCATGGTACATAACACAGCAATGTTGCCGTCTCGATCACTCTGTCAGACGCGCACTAACACATGCACACACGCGCATATACAATTATGTCACTGTGTGTACACAATGGTAATAACGTTGCAAGGCTGACTCAACTATAATCAGGCCACACACACACACACACACACACATTCTGTTCTGTATACACATGCAAAACTCATAACTCAAAACAATGAGGTGCATAGTTTGGGGATGTTTGTGTACTATACATTATGTGTGTGTCAAACATAATTAGAATATTGTATGTTATGTACTTTGCTGATTGGTCCTGTAATAATTCAATGTAATAATAACTGCAAGGGGATGAATAAAGCACTGGTTCTCAAAGTGGGGTCCGTGGACCGCCAGGGGCCCTTGAGGGGGGGGGGGGGGGGGGGGTTCAGGGCAATCTTTCGGCTTAGCTTGTAGATCAACTATAACAATAACAATAGTAATTGCCCAATCTTGACAAAAAAAAATCGAGTCCAAGCAACAGTGTCTTGGGTGCAGTGTGTGGGAAAAGTACTCAAATGTTTTACTTAAGTAAAAGTATCAATACTGCAATATAGAAATACTTGAGTAAAAGTACAGAAGTATTGGCATAAAAATGAATAAAAATCTTTTGAAAATAGCAGATCTACAAGCTCACAATAAGTCGCATTGTGAGCTTGTAGATCTGCTATTTTCAAATGGCCGAAATGTATATAGGGTTGAAGTGGTTAATGTAGGTTTTGTAATAATAATACAAATCTACAAAGTAAAGCAACTAAAGTTTTCAAATAATTGCAGTGGAGTAAAAGTACAATAATTGCATCCGAGATGTAGTGGAGTAGAAGTAAAAGTATTGGAAATTGTAAAGTAAAGTACCTCAAAATACCTCACAATT
Source organism: Gymnoscopelus braueri (assembly GCF_963280865.1). Taxonomy (NCBI): domain Eukaryota; kingdom Metazoa; phylum Chordata; class Actinopteri; order Myctophiformes; family Myctophidae; genus Gymnoscopelus; species Gymnoscopelus braueri. The sequence continues at coordinate 39,533,031 of NC_137611.1, forward strand.
GTACTTAAGTGCTTAAGTAAATGTAATTAGTTACTTTCCACCACTGCTCGGATGTTGTGTGAAAAATTGGATAAAATCCAAATAATGTCTCTTTAGGTTTTTTTTCCCTTTTCTATGTATCAGGGCAGATGTGGAGCAGTGTGTGACATTTAGAGGCCCTGGGCGGGTTCCATTATCTCCTCCTCTGTAGGGACCCCCCCCCCCCCCCCACACAGCACTGAGAGAGGGGACCTGCTGCAGTGCATCCGTATTCAGGCTCGTTTGGATAAGTGACAAAGGAGGAGAAAAGCCCCGAGTGAGCGTGGCAAATATCCAGGCAATAAAATGTCAAACAAAAGACTGGAGGGGAGTTCGTTTATATACAACAACAATCCACATCGATGCTCTGTGGCCGTTCAGCGACTCACTCCAAGCCCCATTACGCGCGTTGTTGTGAGCTTGTCAATCTGCTATTTTCCGGCGAAAGCTTTACCCACGATACGGACGCTGGGGTTTAAGTGGTTTAAAAAATGAATACCATGACATACCATCAGTGGTGGAAAAAGTACTCAAATGTTTGTGTGACGCGGTGTGAGCTTGTAGATCTGCTGTTTTCAAATAGCCTAGGTATAAAATAGGGCTAAAGTGGTTAATGTATGTTTTATAATGATTTATATCTGCAAAGTAACTAGTAACTAAAGTTTTCAAATCATTGTAGTGGAGTAGAAGTACAATATTTGCCTCTGAGATGTAGTGGAGTAGAAAAAGTACTGACAATTGGAAATACTCCAGTAAAGTAAAAGAACCTCAAAATTGTACTTAAGTACAGTACTTGAGTAAATGTACTTAGTTACTTTACACCACTGTCCCCGGTCCACAGGTTGAGAACCTCAGGACTAGGGCGAGTGTGGGGGGTGCATTCGGGGGGCACAGCGGCGTTACTGACACATCAACGCCGACATCAGCATAAACGGGGAACAGAGCTCGATGAGACGACATGGATTGGATTCTAAATTGAGAGTCAAAGGGAGCCACTGGCGGGTAATTTGCAATTAATATTCCATGATTGAAGCAATTAACTTTGTTTTTGTTGTGGAAACAGTTTAGACACGCGCGCATGCACCTGACACACGTGCAGCTCGGGAACGTGCGTGCGCGCGCACAAACACACACACACACACACACAGAGAGAGACTCACCAATACACACACAGAGAAAGACCACACGCCTTTATTAACTCACAACAGGACTGCAGTCTAGCACCAACATATTTTATTTCTGTGCCCACATTCCTGCATAATGCATCACCCAAAACATTCACTCCTCCACTCAGCTATTTGGCGGTTTTTTTAAATGCCCACCACTAAATCAATAAACAATTATAACCCCCCCCTCTCCCTCTCTCTCTCCCTCTCTTTCCCCCTCTCTCTCTCTCTCTGTCTCCTGACTAGATGTCCCTCTCTCATTCCTTGGTAAACAGTTGTCTTTGTGTTGCTACTCACAGCAGCTATCAGGTATGTGCGTCTGTCACCAGGGGTTGAGGCACAATTTTGACAGACAGACAGACAGACAGACAGACAGACAGACAGACAGACAGAGTTGGAAAACCGAGTCGTCTGAGACGCATTCGTCTATTTTTGGCTGCGTTAATGACAGCCCTATACACAGAGCGGTCTATCACACAGCCAAACACATTTCACCTCGGTATGACATACACATTTTTCCTGAGTGTCCCGCTGTGATGTGAAGGCGTTCTATCAAAACAATGCCAGAGCAGTGAGAACGAACGCATTTTTGACACGAGAAAAAATGAAAAACTCAGGAACGACGCAAGTCGGGAGCGATTGCAAATAGGGAGCACGCCCCCACCCCGGGTTATACCGGTCGTAACCGTCTGTCGGTCTGAGTCTCTTTTGAATTACAGAGTAGCCTACATGTTTGCCGTTATGTCACAATCTGTAAGAGATTGAGGTATTTCTCAGCTTGCTTTGAACCAATTTCCCCTCATATGGCGACCTTTGAAAACACTTTTTTTGTGAAGAAAAGATGGTCCATGGACCATTTTGGAAAGCATTACTGGAGAGGGATTGGTTGGGAGAGCATAGTCATATTGAAATGGTTATGGTCAGTAGTCACAATGCCACATTGGCCCTTTCACATGACCATGTAGCCTAACTAAGCGCTAATCGTAGTAGTCTTTTATTTGAGCAGTTTTAAATACAAGTATAGCCTAATCTTAATTCTAATATTTAAGTCAAACTAACACCCCTGGTGACCCCAAGCTAAAATAAAGTGGGTAATGGGTATGTATGCACTCATCATACTTTTTGCCTTATTTCACAAGATTTGCCCTGAAATAGAACTACCTTGGTAGCATCATTATGTAAGAAAGTCCTATACTTTCATCTTGGGAGAGTAAAGCTGGCAGCACACTTCAAACGAAGTCCAAACGAAATATTTCGGCTTGCCAAACTCGAACAAAATTCTCTGCGGACAAAATTGTTTCGTATTTGATGCATGCAGCTCCGCTTTGAGTGCTGAATGTTACACCGATCACTGTGTATATAGTGCTGGAACGGTGAGTTGGCCTGTGCCACCTGGATCTCAACTCCTTGCTTTCATCGCCCTCCAACGTGCGTCGACATAATTAAGTCTCTGAGATTTCACCGTTTGTGGTGACAGACAGTGGTACAAAGTGTGTACTATCTCTCTCCATTCATTAATTGCTAACTGGTTGTGTCTGCAGTCCCTCAGAGAGGGATTATAGAGGTTTTTGTACCTATAGGGCTGGGATCCGGAACCTGGGGAAACCGGAGGAACCGGATCCACCATCGAGGAACCGGAATCGGTTCCATCACATTTGGCACCGGTTTCCGGAAACCGGATTATCACGCTGTCAGAGCTGGAATGTGGACTTCACGTCTGCTATACTATACTATTACAAACGTATTACTGCCATGGACATAATATTACGTCATCTGGTGTTTTTTGTGTGATTGCGCTAGAGGGCGCTCTTTGCCCACCCATGAATGATGCCTCGACTTCTCGAGAGAAGCATACACCCAGAAATGACGTCATCTAAAACATTTTCACCCCGTCGACTACAATGTTATCAGATTAATACAAATACATTCATCTCGGATTTCTTTTCCCAGATTGCGTTTTTTGGTGAAAACTAGCTATATTCAACCGCCGATAACTACAGAACGGACGGTGGAAAGAAGAGAGACTCGTCTTTCCACCGAGACATCGTTTGTTTATATCCGCGTTGAAAAATTAAATCGGTAAAATCCGAAAGGATCCCTATAGGTTACCCTGTTTGTAACTCCTAGCCTCCTCAGGCAAACATTCTTCAAAAGTGTCCATGGAACGTTGCCGGCACACAGTGGAATAAAAAATTAAACACATCTCGGCTAGTTATAAAAAAAATACATTCAGGTGCAAGAAGTGCTGAAAAGAACTTCCAGCAAAAGGGAAAGCGTTTGTTCGCTTTCTCCGCAATCGCGTCGCTTTGTTCCTAAAGTCCTTGCCTAACTTTGTGTCCACAGGAGACACAGGAGTATGCTGCAGCCTTAAGAGATGCAGGGGGAAAGGAGAGAGAGAGAGAGAGAGAGAATGCTGAGAGAAGGAGAAGCATGGCAGTGGTGGGTGGGGCGTGTATGTGGGCTTGAGAGATATCTGCTCCCCTGGGCGATGGGTAGAGGCTTCTGGTTTGCTTGCTTACATGTCTGGATGTATAAGCAGCAGCTTGTGCATAGTTCTGCATGAGAGACAGCTTGGGACCACTACTCTACTTATGAGTCTCATCATGCACTATTTAACACACTCAATCCGGGCAACGCATCGGTGTCATTTTATTAAAAAAAAATAGCAGATGTATACAAGCTCATTTTTGAAAAATCTTGAACATTTGTGCAAATCTTTGAATACATATTTTTTTTTTAAACACAATTTTAACTCAAATCTTTGCTTCTGGGGAGGTCCCTGGAACGTTTTCATGTCAAGGACCCCCAAAAATGATATGTCTTTCCGCCCCCCCCAGAGGCAAATATTTGAGTTAAAAAATCAAAAAAAGATTTGCACGACAAATGTTCAAAGTTTTTCCCCAAAAATAGCAGATCTACAAGCTCGTAGTGCGGCACTCGGTGCTGCGCTACAAGCTTGTAGATCTGCTATTTTTGAATAGCCAAAGAAATAAAAAAACGGTTAACGGCTAAAAATCTAAAATGACACAGATGCGTTCCCGGGTTTGAGTGGGTTAATCACGCGCTCACTTAGCAGAAGGAAAATACAAACAGGCTGCACACAGGGACTTAAACAAGGCGCCGCAAAACACATAAAGAAGCCCGGGCTTTTATCAGTTTGAAATTAGACTTCAAAGACGTTGGAGAGACGATAAGAATCCGCATTTTGTTATTCGGCAACTTTCGAAGAGTTTGCGAGCTTTTTTTTGGGGGGGGGGGGTGTGAATCCCGATCAAATTTCTGCCTCTGTTGGTCCCTTTTTGGAGGTATGGTTCTTCCTCTTATCCCAAAAGTTTAGGGAGTTAAAGGAGGCGCGAGAACTAGCGCTTGATCTGTCGATCAATAAGAGGATTTGACTTCATACAAAAGAACTGCCTCATCTGCATGCGGCACACAGCAGCCCGGCGGAGGAGGAATCCTGCCGGGGGCTTCCAGAATACTATCTCCCCTTCCGCGTGTTCCTTTTCCGGCCCAGCCTTTCTCCATGTTCACCTTTCGTCTGTTAATCCCCGTCTTTCATGCCAACAGGAATGGGCGGATTAGAGCCAGGAGACTATTCGCACGCCACACAAACCACTGAGCGCCGTGGCTATAGCTGAATTATCCTCACCCCACACACTCCTTTTTTGTGTGTGTGTGTTAAGCTGTATAGTGTGTGTGTGTGTGTGTGTGTGTGTGTGTGTGTGTGTGTGTGTGTGTGTGTGTGTGTGTGTGTGTGTGTGTGTGTGTGTGTGTGTGTGTGTGTGTGTGTGTGTGTGGGGGGGGTATGGTGCTGTATGATGTATTGTGAATGGACCATCACTGCTTTCTTTAATCCTGTCTAAATTAGCCTTTTCGAGAGCCTCCTGTGCAGGAAATTCAACACACACACACACACACACACACACGCACGCACACGCACACACGCACACACGCTTACAGTACACATGAGACTTGTCCTTTTGTTTTGGCAATCACCCGTTTAGTGCACTCTTTTAAAAAAGGTACAATCCATAGGTTTTATGTCCGCTGTCCTCTCCTCCTGACGAAGGGAGGTAATTGTAACAACGTCTGAACTACAGTAAACATGGCGGTGCATCCAGGGTCCAATCCAGTGCACCGTCTGCTTCAAATAACTTTACTGTTGTTGACATTGGTGTCCTACCCAACACCACGGTAGAGCAGGGAGACCACGGTCAACCACTGCAGATGTGCTACATATACTATAATTAACATACCATACATATTGGATAGAATCATGTTTTATTCATTCAAATAAGCCCTGGATCGTAGCTTTAACGTAGCATAGCGGAAATCGAGTTAGCTAGCAACACCATCCCTCATCCTTCGCTGTTCTTGTGCTTGCTTCCAACGTAGACTCAAATAAACCAGGTCACTCATGCACAGATACCGCACGCGCACACACACACACACACACACACACACACACACACACACACACACACACACACACACACACACACACACACACACACACACACACACACACACACACACACACACACACACACACACACACACACACACACACACACACACACTCTCTCTCAACAAAGCATGCTAAGCCTCCGCAGCAGTCAAACAGCAAAGACAGCATTCTCGCGCAGATGGGCGAAGATTGGCAGTGATGAATGAAGAAGTATTACGCGGACGGATCGGTCCAACTCATTTAGGAGCGAGTGTGTGCTGTGCTGCAGGTTTTTCTCTCTGGCAGATGCATCTTCTCCAGACTCCTCACACCAGAGAGGAGGCGAGGCTAGGCTGACCCTCACCGCCAGGTCAGCGCCCTCGCGTGCTCAGAAAGCTGTGCATGTACACGCATATTAGCCAGGGCTGGGCAAATTAACCGAAAATACATTGAAGCTCGATATTATGAAACAATAACTGACTTATAATCGAGCCGCAATCACTCACTATTTTATAATAATAAAAAAGGAGCGTTTTTTGGACCAGGTTTATCGACGATACGATATTGTGAGATGGCATAAGTGTCGTCTTTTCCTCATTTGAACGGCAGCATTACAGTATTATTACAGACTGTTCTAGCTGCTCTATTATCCTTTACGCTCTTAGTTGTTATATCGGACATGACTGATGATTTATCCAAAAATCCCATTGTGGGCCTGGGCCGCAGCATGGCGGTCCAGGCACCTTAGGGCCGCAATGCCAGCTTGACAGCGTGCCGCGGGTTCGAATCCCGTTCCCGACGACCTCTGCTGCATGTCACTCACCATCTCTCTCCCCATTTACTGTCAGTCTACTGTCCTATCTAAAGAAGTAAAAGCCCCCAAAAAAATATTTAAAAAATAAAATAAAACATTGTGAAAGCACCAATACTCATCCTCATACTCATCCTCATTACAATATCTACTCTATATGGAGGCATTTTGGTCTCAGTAACCTGTCTGCTCCCGCCGCTTCAAAATAAGCTACCAGGATTGCTTGGCAGGGTGGGCGCACACCATGGCTGAGTGACACATAATTATCGTCTACGGAACGCTGTCACATCTTCGTGTGTGTGTGTGTGTGTGTGTGTGTGTGTGTGTGTGTGTGTGTGTGTGTGTGTGTGTGTGTGTGTGTGTGTGTGTGTGTGTGTGTGTGTGTGTGTGTGTGTGTGTGCGTGGGGAGACTAGAGTTGTCACTTTCCATCCACACTCGTAGTCATAGTTGTGACACTACAGTCTGGCTGGCATATCATCCCTTCAGCTGCACACCCATCTGCTTCCTAATGACAGCATCCATCCACTGGAAAGACAGCGAGCCAACGAGTGGAGTCAGAGCTCACGGCGCTATCCAGCCAGTGTTGGAAAAAGTACTCAAAGTATTGACTTAAGTAAAAGTACCAATACTGCAATATAGAAATACTCTGTTACAAGTAAAAGTCCAGAATTCAAAATGTACTTGAGTAAAAGTGCATAAGTATTGGCATCAAAATGTACTTAAAAGTACCAAAAGTTAAAGTATTAAAATATTTGAAAATAGCAGATCTACATAGGCTATTTTCAAATAGAAATAAAATAGGGCTAAAGTGGTTAATGTAAGTTTCATAATATCATAATTTATATCTGAAAAATAACTAGTAACTAAAGTTTTCAAATAATTGTAGTGGAGTAAAAGTATAATATAGTACAAATACCTAAAAATTGTAGTTAAGTACAGTACTTAAGTAAATGTACTTAGTTACTTTCCACCACTGCTTCCAGCCCTTACGGCGGGGGTTTTGCGGCGCGAGAGCCCCGAAGAAGGAGCAGCGTTTAATTAACATTTTCTAATTGTGACTTGAAGGGCTTTGCCACGCCTCGTCCTATAGCGGCGGCCCTTCATCTGCGGTTGATTACGTGGAGATGATGACGGTAATGGCCTGCTTTATGAGTGGTTGGTTGGTGCACCGGTGTTGTGAAGCTTACGCAGATGTGCTATTTTCGGCGCGGAGCACAGGCATGAGGAGGACTGAGCATAACTCGGATCTCGTCTCTGTCGGGTAGAAACCTCATATGTCCAAAACTGTTACCTTTCAGGATGCGCCGCGTTTCGAGCTTGTAGATCTGCTACTTTAGATGCTTTCGTGTGACGCTGTAGTATGATCAACTAGGGCGTTAATTTACGAAAAAACTCAAATTAAAAATAGCAACAGTGTAATGGTGCTGGGAGACCAGGCGGTTGCAGCAGCGCAAGCAAGGCAGGGTACACAGGGATACTGTGGCAACCCTACCTATATCTGGACGAATTGGGGGCTGTGTGTGTGTGTGTGCGTGTGTGCGTGCGCACGCGTGCACATTTTGCTGTTTTCAAACTGTACGTCCTTGACAAAGCTGTACTCCAGTCGCTCTGAATGAATCCATTCATTATTCAGTGCTGCTGGTACCTTGCTTCCCTTTGTGGAGGCAGGATTTTGTGAGAGTCAAAACATCCACACACACACACTCTCCTCTCAGGGTGTAAAGATGGACCCGTCAGGATCTTTTTCTATGTGTAAAAGGATGGGTTGGGCCACAATGTCCTATATATTATGCTCATATGATAGCATTGTGTGTGTGCATATGAATGTGGGTGTATGCGAACTTGCAAGGTGTTGAGTCACTGTGTTGTGATGAAGCTGACAAAAGCTTAAAACAAGGTAAGTGTCGGTATTCCACAGGGATTCGAGGGGAAGGCGAGCACACACACACACACACTTCAACGCACTACATTCAGGCCATGTTGGTCGCCTCAGTAAGCTTGCTTGACTCTCTGCCAACACAAGGTCTCCAAAGTCAGTCCCTTTGTTGTTCTCTCTCTCCCTCCCCCTCTCCCCCTCTCTCTCTCTCTCTCTCTCTCTCGTCCTACTTCATGTCATCATTTTCAAACTCTCTCCTTCCCTCTAATTGTATCTCTTTTTTTTGGGGTCATTTAGGTAAGCGGTGCAGACAGGAGACGAGACAGCAAACAATTGTGTTTTGTTTTGCTTTGCCATAAAGCACACATGCAACACCAAACAAAGCATTCATTAACGCGCTGCGTTCGACCTGCTGTGGCGGCGGTTTATGCGGGCTCTCTCCGGTGCACAAAGGATAGACTCGGCACAGAAAGGATAACAGCTGTAAAGATAGCAAAAGACAAACCTGCTTACACAGGCCGAGTCAGGGAGAACCTCCCGGAGATCTAAAAGCCATTAACTCCGGCGCTGGCTAGGAGGAATGGGGGGGTAGTGATGGCCTATTTCTGTAGGCCCTATATCTCATCAGGGGCTCTCACCCCAGCCTCCATGGGGTGTGATTTATTTGGCCTCCGAGTTAATTTTTTATTTTCTTTACGCCCAATGTGTGTGTGTCGTGTGTGTGTGTATGTGTGTGTGTGTGCGTGTGTGTGAGGGAGCGTGTAAAGGAGCGTCTCTACAAGTATTTGTGTGAGCGTGCACATGGGTGTGTAGGCATGTTTGTGTGTGTGTGTGCGTGCGCGCGCACATGCGTGTGTGTGTATTCATGCTGCCGTGCGCGGTCGGCTCATCCGAGTGTATTCCATCACCCGCAGGCCTCCAGCTCGGTTGTCATGGAGACGGGACACAGGTGCTCCCAATGGCTCCCCATAGACTCCTGTGATGATGTCATCATCGCGGGAACAGGAAGAGGAAATAGGTCTCTGCAGCAGCACTCGGGTTCCCTGGCATACGGCGCAACTTTATCTTGGCCAAAGCCATTGTTATGTGAGTCCAAACTTCACTTCAGCGGATTTCTGGGTCATCAATTCAATGCCAGGTTATTGAAGCTTGTCCCACAATAGTCCATTCACCGCACTGAACGGTCCGAGCTTAGCAGGGCTCAGCATCCCTACTCCAGCCAAACACTCGTACACACATAGCAGCAGGACGCAGAAGAGGGACTATTGTTGGCAGGTACAGCTCTTCAATTTACACAAGGCTGGCTGAATCCTGTCGACTGCCCTTTGGCACAAATGGCAGCCATTATGTGCCGTTTGGAGCAACAGCCCTGAATCGAGACGTCTGTTTGATGATTCGAGTGTATGGTAATGGGAATGACCCCCTCGACGCACGCACGCAAACGCGCACACACACACACACACACACACACACACACACACACACACACACACACACACACACACACACACACACACACACACACACACACACACACACACACACACACACACACACACACACACACACACACACACACACACACACAGTGTAGCCTCAAAACATTTTGAAATCTGAATCACTCGTAGATCGGTTTCAATTGCCACGGGTCTCAAGCACGGGTCTCATATTTCTGTTTAGGCATGTCATTCTAGGTGAAACCTTTTTTTTATATAACACAAACAGATCTACAAGCTCACAAGCTTGTAGATCGGCTATTTTCCCGACACAGCATGTACTGTATTTGCTTTGACGTCTCGAGCGCAATTGACCTTGCTACCAGGTGTGAAGTGCAATCCATCTCAAATGGCTCTGAAAACAACCTGGATACGACACTGCTGCGCTTTGTGACATTTCACACATCACAGGAATAACATCCATACAGTGAAAGCTTGTGTGAGAACGACAGAGGGATTTCGTACGCGCGTTAGACGATACCTCCTTTAATAACGTTGGGATTTGGGACTAATCTGTGGCTAATGCTCTGGTTAGCTTGTCTCTCTTTCGTTCAATCTCTCTCTCTCTCTCTCTCTCTCACACACACACACACACACACACACACGCACACACACACACACACACACTCATATTCATGCACAGGCACACACACGCACACACGCACACGCACACACACACACAGTGGTCACTTGGCAGAACAGGAAGCACAGGGTTAATGGCCGCCTGTCCTCCTGCCTCTATACTCTGAGACAGGAAATGAGCTTCTATGTCCACCAGTGACTTCAGATAATGGAAAGATTTATTAGGATGAGGCGGCCAGTGCAGTGTCAACCATAATTCATTGTCCCTGCATGTGTGATCTGCGTGTGAGTGTGAAAGTGCACACACGTGTGGTCAGGCATGCGTGTGAAAAATACAGCCAGTGTTTCCACGTGTGCACATACTGTGTGTTATATTCAAGTTTTCAAATATATTAAAAAAAATTGAAAATAGTCGATCTACAAGCTCACAAGGCGTCGCATCGCGACGCCTTGTGAGCTTGTAGATCGGCTATTTTCAAATGGCCGAAATGTATATAGGGCTGAAGTGGTTAATGTATGTTTTGTAATAATAATCCAAAATCTACAAAGTAACTAGTAACTAAAGTTTTCAAATAATTGTAGCGGAGTACAAGTACAATATTTGCCTCTGAGATGTAGTGGAGTATTGGAGATTGGAAATACTCAAGTAAAGTACAGATATCTCAAAATTGTACTTAAGTCCAGTACTTGAGTACATGAACTTAGTTACTTTACACCACTGCTATTTGGGACGTGTGATCACTATTATACGAACATTTTCAAAAATGTTCACAAACTTTCAAAACTTGTTAAAACAGCGGATCCAGAAGCTCACACAATAAGCTATTTTCGGCGTTCGTCGGACGACAAATCACATAGTTATCAAGTGGTCGAGTTCAGGGGTTTTAAGCCTCCCACATTGTAAAGCAACGTCTGAACACGGCTTGGCAAGAACACAGACCTATATAAGATGGGGATGCGGCGAGGCCCGGCCAGATGGCCACCGGCTAGCGAGGCGGCCCTCTGGTGCTCTCTCAACCTCCACCACTAATTAGGATGTTTACATTGGGCGGTGTGTGCGTCCGCCAAGAGAGAGCGCACACAGGGCTTCCTATAATGAGCTGAGACATTTTCAAGGTGCTACTTGACGCCAAATAGCTGCCGTTTTTCTCTGCTCAGGCCTCTCAGCTACACAACAGTGGTGGAAAAAGTACTCAAATGTTTTACTTAAGTAAAAGTATAAATACTGCAATGTAGAAGTACTCTGTTACAAGAAAAAGTCCAGAATTCTAAATTTACTTGAGTAAAAGTACGAAAGTATTGGTACAAAATGTACTTAAAGTACCAAAAGTAAAAGGACTAAAATGTTTGAAAATAGCAGATCTACAAGCTCACGACGCGTTGCTTGTAGATCGGCTATTTTCAAATAGCCTAGGTATAAAATAGGGCTAAAGTGGTTCATGTACATTTTTATAATGTAGTAATTTATATCTGCAAAGTAACTAGTAACTAAAGTTTTCAAATAATTGTAGTGGAGTAAAAGTACAATATTTGCCTCTGAGATGTAGTGGAGTAGAAGTAAAAGTATAGACAATTGGAATTGCTCCAGTAAAGTAAAAGTACCTAAAAACTGTACTTAAGTATAGTACTTGAGTAAATGTACTTTACGCCACTGCAACTACACAACACATGTACAAGCTGTGGCTATGGCTGCAGAGCACGGATAAAGGATAAAAGGTAGCTACAGTAATACATAAAGAAAAAACAACTAAACGTGTCCGGCTGTAATCGTTTTGGAATTGCTCTGCCAATTCTCACCCTAGAATTTTCGCTATGAACAAGATTGCACCGCTGTGGTTGTCATGATGAAGTCAGGGAAAGCAGTTACTGACTTCTTCACGAAATAAAAAATAAATAACACCTTCGTATAGACTGGAAAAAAGAGGAAATTCTGTGATGGGTGTGTATGAGGCACATTCTGCAGTCCCACCCTTACCACCTGCCCTCTTTCTAAATCAGACTTTCAATGAGACTGACATCTCCTCATACTCTCTCTGCTAAATCTGCTGCCCTCAATTTCCTCACGGGTGACCAGAGATCTATTCTGCTATCAGTCGCTGCTCTCTGTGTCATCACTTACTTTCAAACCCCCATTTTTTTTCTCTGTCTATTCGGCTCCCTCGATGTCTCTCTCTCTCTCTCATGGAATAAAGTTAAATAAAAATGTCACGACTGACTGAACCATTTTGATTTGCCAAGTATAGTCCCAATCTGTGATTGTACGCACTATGGCGCTCTGTGTCCTAAACAATGAATTAGTATGTAAAATAATGTTTAGGTGTTCATTCATGTATCATTCTAAACCTATAATTGCTGTTGTTCTACATACAACCAACCAGTTGGAGAAATCGCAGATTGAGGCTTTATTTAACCTTTGCTTTAAATATCTAGTCTAGATGGTCTGGAAGACTCTAGACCATTAAAGGGGAATACCACTCATTTTCAACATTGAACTACATGTCTTTAAAGGTTCTATGACATTCATTTTCACTTTTTTTATTTTTAATGTTTTTTGGGGGGTTTTATGACCTCAAATACACCTAAAAAATCTGAACTTTGAACATTCAGTGGATTTTCTGTGGTCTGGGGTTTTCTGAATAATTAGGCTGAAAAGTAATCTGAGCTTGGCCCTTCGACAGTGAGGTCACAGTCGATTAATCCCGCCCACTCTCCTCCTCGCCCCTCCCCTCCCCTATCCTTTCCTTTGGGGGGGGGGCGGAGCAGAGGCGATGATTGACAGGCAAAATCCCTCACCAGCGACACCCGCAGGCAAATATTTCTTTTTTCATTTCAGTTGAAAAGGCTTTAGAAATGTGAGAGAAAAACACCTGCCATGGATCAATAGAGTGGATTTTTTTGTTAAAACTTTCTATACACGTTTGAAGGACCATGACAAAGACTTTTAATGTGTGGTAAAACTGAACGTCATGAAACCTTTAATACACCTTAGAGCTGTTGTGTGGAAATAAGAAACCCCCCCTTCTATATTGCCTAGAACTAGTTCCTGAACTACTTCCTGAATCTATTGCTAATTTGACCATTTCAAATATACATACTCAAATACTTACTTTAATCTTAATCTAACTAATAACCGAAAAATAGCAGATCTACAAGCTCGCGACGTGTTGTGAGCTTGTAGATCTGCTATTCATGCTTCCACATGCAGAAGACATGCCGACTCCTATGGAATCCAAAAGACTGAACTGTAATCCATGCTCTCTCTCTCTCTCTCTCTATGTCTCTCTCTCGTGACATCTCTGTAACTCACCATCCTCTCCTCTTGTCTGCCTCAGTCTGTACGATGTCACTGTGTGTGTGTACTGTGTGTGTGTCTGGTACAGCGCTATAGGCTAACCGCAGGGGGAACATTCTATTGGGCCCCAACAAATCACCTCCGCGCCGTCACAGAACACGGCCAGAGAGCGGGCATCCAGCCAGGCAGCTTGTTTTACTTCCTCTAATGGCTTCCTCTTGGAAAAATATCTGCCAAGGGGGGAGAGACGGCTGTTGTGTGTCTGCTGCTACGGACCGACGGCGTGCGGAAGAAAGTTATATATGTCAAATATGAGCGGCTATAACTTGTAACTGGAGACACTTAAGATGGCACATCATAGATCTACCATTATGTGTGTGCGTGTGTGTGTGTGTGTGTGTGTGTGTGTGCGTGTGTGTCTCTCTCTCTCGCTCTCTTTGATACAGAGCCTCCCCTCACAATACATCTTCTGTAGTGGCTGGCGGACTGGACAAACCCACCCTTCCTCTCAGATGGTGTGTGTGTGTGCGTGTGTGTGTGTATGTGTGTGTGCGCGCACGTGCGCGCGTGCGTGTGTGTGTAAATCAAAGCCTATTGGGCTTGCTGCCACCGATGTGTCAGCTCGCTGCATCCCGCGAGGTCCCACCGAATAGCATTCCACGTCACTCAAATCCGTCCCCCCACCGCTCGGCCTGACTGTTCTACTATCTCTCCACTGTCAAAGACTGACTCAACAGACAATACTCTCTCTCTCTCTCTCACACCGTGTGGCTTCTGATGGACCCCCATCCTACCCCCCCCCCCCCCCGCTCCTATAGATTCAATATATACGGTCTCATCTCGCTTCCTTCTTAGCTACACCCTCTCCAACCCCTCAGATTGGGCCTGTCAGGGCTCTTTCCACGAGGATCAAAAGCCACAGATGGCCACGGCTGACAGGGGGGTGAGAAAGAATGAGAAGAGAAAAGAGAGAGAGAGAGATTGCCCCCGAAAATGCATAAAGGCTGGAATGCAACCAGATAACTAAGGATCAAATCTCATTATGTTACGAGAGCGCGGGGGACAGAGATTTAGTGGGAGTAAAGAGATAGAGAGAGCTGTAGAAAGAAACGGACAGACACATAAAGAGAGGGAGAGAGAGAGAGACACACAGAGAGAGAGAGAGAGAGAGAGAGAGAGAGAGAGAGAGAGAGAGAGCAAAGCATCCCCCTTTCTCCCCGAAGCGATACCACCTTCCCCCCGCTACCCCCACTCTATCGCAGCTGTTTTTGGAGTGGAAAGTGGGACACTGTGTGTGTGTGTGTGTGTGTGTGTGTGTGTGTGTGTGTGTGTGTGTGTGTGTGTGTGTGTGTGTGTGTGTGTGTGTTCGTGTGAACGAACGAGTGTTTCCTCCAGTGACCATGACAGAGGACCAGCCGTACACACAGAGCGTGAGATGCTGAAAGTGTGTGGTTGTTCAGAGCAGAGCTGTGCTGTCCTCACCGCTGCAGCAGCAGCAGGCTACACAGATCAACGCTACGGCAGCAGGCCGCTAGCATGCTAACGTCGATTGCTCATATGGCGTTGCCATGTCTGCTTATTAGTTGCTTATTTGGGGCTAATTTCCTAATGTGGTTCTCAAACATTTTCCTGTCGAGGACCCCAAATTAATATGTATTTGTCCGCAGACCCCCATTTGAAAATATGTTGTGCCCCCCATACAACATTTGTGTATATAAAATATTTCAAAAATGTTTCCACATTTTTCCGAACAAAAATCCCAAGATTGTTAGTGAAAATAGTAGATCTACAAGCTCACAACGCGTCGCATTGCGACGCGTTGTGAGCTTGTGGTTTAAAGTGCACATGTGGCCTAGTTGCTTCTTTTGGGCTTATTTTCATAGGACTTATTTCTCTCGCAAAATCTGGCAACATAGCTCATACTCTGTCCCTTATGAAGAAATATAGGTCTGCTCCTTTTCCTCATTCTCTCTCTCTCTCTCTCTACCTATGTGACCACAGGGTTTTTTCTGCGCTACTGAAGCGAAGTTTCCCAAGGCACCACAACCACCTGCTTTTACATCCTGCCAGCCAGACGCACAGAGGTATAGTCTCTCTCTCTCCCCCGTGTCACACTGCCATTCCCAGACAAGAGGCTCAAGCTGCAAAGGATACGCCGTGGATCGATGAAACACGAGTGACTCTGTGGGGAGCTTTGAGGTAAATACAGTGGGACTCATTCAAATCGCTCCAATCACCGTGCAGAATTCTCACAGCAGCACCCAGTCGCTAACGTCGTCATTTACATTTAGGGAGACAGATCTCTTTCAAAAAACCAAAGGAATATATGTTGTCATGTGTTCCTCTGAACATCAAATGAATCACTCTGGCAGGACAAGAATTGCAAATGAACATGCATTGCGCGTGCACACCACACGCGCACACACACACTTGAGGGATGGCACCGAACATCTGCAATCTGTACAAGTTGGATGGCCTTGGTTCAATTAGCATGGAAATCCAGCAGACAGCGGTGAAGACAGGACTTCATACACAGGAAGAGAGAGAAAGTGAGAGTGAAGTGTGTGTGTGTGTGTGTGTGTGTGTGTGAGAGTGTGTGTGTGTGTGTGTGAGAGAGTGAGTGAGTGAGTGAGTGAGTGAGAGAGAGAGAGAGAGAGAGAGAACTAAATTAATATTGGGTCTCTTAAAAGGCACTATATAAGTTAGTTATTATTCATATTGAGCTATTGTTTGACTCAGAACATTGTCTCACTTGTCTTCTTGCTTAGCACATTTTTTTCCAAAATGCAGCACAGTATGTGATGGTGACAAAACACGGAGACAAGAAGTGAGGGAATAAGAAGAAAGATAGGAAGGAGCCCAGAAGAAAAGGAGAGAGAGAGAGGGTAAGGGTATAAGAGGAGGGGAGATGAGAGGGGCAGACAGAGGGAACTCATTAACTTCTCTCTCTCTGCCAGTAAAGCTTGGCTCACATGGGGATCCTTTCATCCCCTCAGCCTTCCATCCAACGACACACACACACACACACACACACACACACACACACACACACACACACACACACACACACACACACACACACACACACACACACACACACACACACACACACACACACACACACACACACACACACACACACACACACACACACACACACACACACACATTAATTGCCACATGCATGTGTGCACTCTCACACTCACATTCACACACACACATACCAAGTAATACGCCCTCCCTGGCCAAGAACAGCCCAAGTTCTCCATTCAGACATCAACTGTCCCGATCAGCATGAAACCGCATCACCATATAAGCATTCCTCCAAATGTTTACGTTCAGTCAATGTGTTTCTGTGCTCAGCGCTCTGGAAATTCAGTTAAGTGAGTCGAGGATCGTGCGGTCGCTTGGAGACACGGTTTTTGGTCGTTTACGATACAACTGTATCAAGTAGATTAGTTCCTGTCCGTTCTCCGTAGCCTCGCACGGTTAATCAGTTCCACCCATATTATTCCTCCCATCCGTCCCCGGGAGGCAGATATTTTTGACTGACAGGTAGAAAGTCGAGTTGTTCCAAAAGCTGCCGATGCTGCCCGAAATGCTGGTTTCGGTATGGGCCAGTATGTCAGTCTATGCCATTCCGATACCACGTAATTTATCACGCGATAATAATTACGTCTTTTACAGTAATCAATAATTTTTGTATTTTTGAATGTTTCAGTTGATGCTGCACTATACTGGTTTATACCGTATTATTTACATTATTATTTTTACTAACTTGTAGCTGCACTTTAAGAATTATTGGTGGAATTTGTATTTATTCCTAGATCAGTGGTTTTTAACTTCAAGGACCCCCATAACTCTGAGAACTCTTAGAGACTGTACGAATGGGACCAAATGGACCCGTGTACGCTCTCAAGAGTTTCAGACCTGTAAGGGTCCATTTGGAACCCTGAGAGTCCCTGAACCCCACTTTGGGAATCACTGTCCTAGAATTTTTTGGAGTGGTGCCATCCACTCCTACACTTGACCGTGTGTGTGGGTCCGTCCGTTTGAGCACGGCCTCAACAGCTGCAGCTGATTGCAACACAAGTTACACTAATTCAAAGGCACCACTCTCTTCACACTGGGTGTGATTTTTTATTACACACTGGTATCGGATACGTGGTACTGTCATGGGTATCGGAATCAGCATCGGGAAGGAAAAGACTGAGCATTCTCTTACCCCCTCCCCCCCCTCCCCCCCTCCTTCGCTCTTCAAAAAGACACCTTCAAAGAAATGGGAAATGGGCTTTTTCCACAACAAACGCTCACACAGTGCTGCTGGGCCTGGTTGCCCCGCTTCCTTATCAGAAACAATGCGCCCAGAGTGTTCTCAGAGGCACAGAGAAAAACGATGCTCAGTGGATTGCCGGGGTCTACTATAGCGAAAGCCAGGGGAGGGATTGTGCCATTAACCCATTGAGACCGGGAAACGCGTCCGTGTGTCATTTTTAGATTTCTTTGGCTATTCAAAAAATAGCGGATCTACAAGCTCATAGCGCGGCACCGCGCTATGAGCTTGTAGATCTGCATTTTTTTTGGAAAATCGTGAAAATGTGTGCAAATCTTTGAATATATATATTTTTTTAAAGGAAACATTTGTAACTCAAATCTTTGCTTCTGGGGATTCTACAAGTGTCTTCTAAATCCTACAGTTTTATTGAAAAACGTATGTTTCTATATCAGTGGTTCTCAAACTTTTTCATGTCGCAGACCCCCAATATTTTGTAATATAGAAGTAAAGATACAGAAGCAAAGATTTGAGTCAAAAAATGTCCCTTTAAAAAGTACAAATATTTGCAAATTTTCACGATTTTTCAAAAGAAATAGCAGATCTACAAGCTCGTAGCGCGGCACTCGGTGCCGCGCTATGAGCTTGTAGATCTGCTATTTCTTTTTGAATAGCCCAAAGAAATCTAAAAAATGACACAGATGCGTTCCCGGTCTTAATGGGTTAAGCTTCAAGTTGTATCTGTACACATCCATCCCATATCTCCCCCTGTGGCCAGGCAGGCAAGGGCTAAATTTAAGAAGCGTGGGCCCCCCCTGTCAGCTGTCATTAGCATGCAACGCACGCAAACACACACACACTGGTTTGTGCGCGCGGTTAGCCGAAAGCACACACCGCCACACACGCGCGTGCAATGCACTCGCACGGAAGCTTATTCCAGAACCACACGGTGCATGGCAACTGTCATTTGGCAAGACATCATCCACGGATATCCAGACGTCCAACATGTTACACAACCTGGTGCTATGTTGATGGATGGATGGAGAGAGGGAGAGAGAGGGAGCAAGAGACAGTGATGGAGAGTGGGATGCAGACAGAGAGGCAACGAGAGAGAGAGAGAGGAGGAAGTAGCCTTCAGCAATGAGTCTCCATGCAGTAACAGAAATAATGTAGTGAGGCTACTATTATGGAACTGTGGTTCTCAACCTTTTCTGGATCCGGGGCCCACTTGAAAATCTCCAAAGCGTTTTGCGGCCCACCCATCCGACCACTTACTGTAACACGGCAGCCGAATGGCTGTTATTTTCGGTGCATTTTCAGAGCATTGATTTGATTTTAGTGATCAACCAAGCGATTGTGTTCTGGGTCGTAATGCAGTTTGAGCTCCTATTTATCACAATGAAAACTCATTTTCCAAGGTTTTAGAGAAAACATGCCATGATGTTTTTGCTTTCATAGGATTTTTTTTATATTATCAATAAAATCATAGTCTTAAGCACCAGGTCTTATGTCTTATTTTTGGGGAAAAAAATATATATATACATGTTAAAAAGTTAAAAAAAGTTAAAAAAAAGTTTGGTTAAAAAAATAAAATAAAAAGCTAATTGTCACTATTTTTCAAAAATAGCAGATCTACAAGCTCATAGCGCGGCACTCGGTGCCGCGCTATTAGCTTGTAGATCTGCTATTTTTTGAAAAGCCCAAATAAATCTTAAAATGACACAGGTGCGTTCCAGGTCTTAAAGGGTTAAGACGCGCAAAATACGGCCCTTAGTGTTTTGCCAATTATTTGGGGGCCCACTTGCAATACCCTCTTGGCCCACCTCGTCTCCTCGGCCCACAGGTTGAAAATCACTGCTATAGAGAACATGGAAAAACAAAGTGCCGGTTACAAATCTAGGCTATACTTCACAATGTGTCCCCCCGGCTGAGCTATAGTATGCTACGCGGTGCTGCTGACCCTGAGTGACCCCATACGTCTGCCGCTGTGTGTAGTAATTACACTGAGCGTGTGCTCAGGTCTCCGGGGAACCTCTCTCTGGCCACAACACACAAACAGGAAGGAGATGAGGGCTAGCATGCATGCAGCACGATGACCGCTGGCAACAACATGCAAATGACCCGTTTGCATTTGTGCTGATGTGTGTTATGGCCAAGGTCAGTTTGGACGACAAAAAAAAGAATTACATGGATGGCTTCCGCCCGGCAACCAAATGATAGCCTATTAAAAAAAAACTGGTCTACTGTCAGGTTTTTCTACATATTGTTCTCTTTCTCTCTTCTATCACGCTGTTTCACTCTTCTCCACCTCGGCCGCACGCACAACACGTGCACGCACACACATATACACACACACACACACAGGGGCATTAACCCATTAAATCCGGGAACACATCTGTGTCATTTTAGATTTTCAGCTATATCCTATAACCATTATTTTATACTTTGGCAAAAAAAATATTGGGAAAATTTGTGAAATATATATATTTTTTGAAACACATTTTTTTACTCAAATCTTTGCTTCTGGGGGTCCCTGGAACAAAACTGTTTCATGTCAAGGACGAACGAGCTTGTAGATCTGCTATTTTTGAATAGCCCAAAGTATAAAAAATATGACAAAAAACCTAAAATGACACAGACGCGTGCCGTGCGTTCCCGGTCTTTAACGGGTTAACGCACTGCACCTATTCCTCCCTCTGAGATGATCAAACCCAGGTGTTTCTGGTTGGTTCAAAGAGAGGTACATGCATAATGCCAGTCTACCGGGGGGGGGAAGGGGGGGGGTGGGGGGCGAAGGGGGGGGGGTGGGGGGGGGGCTGGGTACCAACATCCTACCGGTATAGACGAACCTGGTCTCTACCAACCCGGCCTCACAATGGGACGCCCGCCGCCATTTTGTGGCTGCATCATCAACGTCTCTCTCTTTTAGCGCGCACAGAGCAGACTGCATGCCGTATACACAGATCAAAGCTGTGTAGTAGTCGCACACACTGCGTTCTGAAGAACATCACACAGTGTGTGGATGATGCCACCAAAGGAATTTATGTTATGTCAGTAGTAGTCGTATGTAATGTTGCCCCATAACGAGCATGTTCAGTATATATCAGGGTGGAAACCTCGCATGTCAAAAAAACAACCCTTTTAGATTATTATTTAAAAAAAACGATTTATAAGAGTGAAAATAGTCGTTGTGAGCTTGGAGATCGGCTGTTTCCGCAACTTTTGTGCGACACTCGTTGAATGATGAACTCAACAAAAGGTGTTAATTTAGGAGAAAACGCCAAAAGTTTGAAATATTAACATACAAGGTTTCTGCCCGACGATATGTTAATTTTCAAATGTCCTCGAACAGGCCGTCACTTTCCCATCTCGCCTTTACATCCCCCTCACACACACACACACACACACACACACACACACACACACACACACAGACACGCTTGCTCATCCATTGCCTAGGGGTTATCACTGGAAATACATTAGCATTCCAGAATACATTAGCGTGGCCCCAGAGACCTGTGGTTTATGAGTAACCACCTGCATTTAGATGTATCTCTGCCTCTGATCACGCACAACACATGACATCACCGCATCATCCTGCCCCTTCAACACACATCTACTGTACATGCACATGCGCGCACACACACACACACACGCGCGCGCGCGCACGCACAAACAGAGAATTATCATATACCAGATGGAGGTAACATAACTACGTATGCACACACATGCACACACACACCTATGTAAAGGCACAACCTCATTACATCACATTAAAGCCTAGCCTCACCCCCTGCTGTGAAGCAGGTGTCATGATGTGATTTCCCACTATACACAAAAATGCATGCACGCACGTACGTACGCACACATGCATTAACACACACACACACACACACACACACACACACACACACACACACACACACACACACACACACACACACACACACACACACACACACACACACACACACACACACACACACGTCTTAAAAGACAGAGCTGTGAAGCGAGGTTGACATTTCTCTGGCTCCAAGCCATTCTTAGAAATGTAGCGCTAATTGCCCCCCGTCCCCCCCTCCCCCCAGTGTTGATTCCAACATGAAGTCCTTCTGGAGCCTCTACATCTCCAAGATGGAGTCGTCATCTCTTTCCCCCCAAAACAGACACCTATACTGCATAATAATGAGGCTAAGAGAAGTAGCATGTGATTATAGACAAAGGAACGTTTTCTTTTTCGTTTGTTTGTTTGTTGTTTAAGGGTGAAAATACGGCAAAAAGTCAAACTTTTCAAGTACAATCACATGTGGAAACAATAAGTGTTGTGATTTGTAATCGTAATGCCTTTTTAAAAGGATGTATTCTGTTCTTCTAATGACCGTCTCCTTTGTGTCGTGTGTGTGAGTGTGCACGGCTTTCTGTGACAGCTGATTAGACAGAGGGACACTCCCTATGATCTCTTCTTCTGACTGACAGGTGTGAGGAAGGCTCCAATTAACACATCCACCACATCACAGAATGACACACGCACACGCACACGCACACGCACACACACACACACACACACACACACACACACACGGGGTTGTATAAGTATACTTGTGAGAACATCGTGAAATTCGGGAAAATGTGTGCAAATCTTTGAATATATATATTTTTAAAGCGAACATTTGTAACTCAAATCTTTGCTTCTGGGGGGTCCCTGGAACAAAATATTTTGAGACGGGGGTCCGCGACCAAATACATATCATTTTGGGTGGTCCTTGACATGAAAAGGTTTGAGAACCACAAATGTTTGCTTTAAATATATATATATATTCAAGGATTTGGAAAAATTTTCACGATTTTACAAAAATAGCAGATCTACAAGTTCATAGCGCGGCACTCGAGCTTGTATATCTGCTATTTTTGAATAGCCAAAGAAATCTAAAGTGACACAGATGCGTTCCAGTAAGACAGTGATTTCATGCACACATTTCTGACCATAAGCCTAAAGCTGAAAAATTGCAGATAAGCAATTTTTTGGGGTGCGCCACACCAGCGCTGTGTGCTGTGCAGGCATAACTCTATCTCTAATCCCTAAACCTAATTCCTAAATGTCAGATTTTTTTAACCATAAAACTAATTTCTTTCTTGTGAGGACCAGGAAAATGGTCTATTTCTCACAGATACTAAACAAACTATAAAAATGTTGTCCAAAAAAACAACATAGGCTACTCGCTGACTGTTTGGTGTGGTTAGAAAAAAAGGTCGTTTTTTCTTCTGCAAATCCTCCTGTGAATGTTCTGCCATTATTCTGGCTGTAGCGGGGGCTATTTCCTCCCCCAGTTAGCCTGTCATCATCCCCATTGTATTGTCTGAGAGTGGGCCAAAAATGAGGGGCTTTTCAAGGCTATTTTAGGTACTTTCGTGGAAGAATAGGGAGGGTATTCATATCAAATTTCTGTTTTTTTGTATCACCGAGCAGCAAACACAGGTTTGGAGACGGACACACACGCACACGCACACGCACACACACACACACACACACACACACACACACACACACACACACACACACACACACACACACACACACACACACACACACACACGCACAAACACTTCCTTCACTGACCCAAACGAGGCAAGTCAAGCACATTCCTGCTTCCAAGCAATTTCCTCCATCTTTTCCCAACAGACAGGATCCCATTACAAATGCCTGGCTCTTATCTCTCTCTCTCGGCGGCATGCAGAAAACACAATAATGCATATTGCAACGGGGACGTCAAAACAAGGCTATAAGGCATCTCCGATATACTATAGGGGTGAGCTGATGGGTTTGGGGCGGACTAACTAAGAACGTATCTGGAGCTTTAAAACATTGGCAGTCTTTTTCCATTAAGAGTCCTTATACCAAGGCAGGCTGGTTTAGCCCACAGAACCAGACACCAGATTTCCTCAAGGACTTGGCAGTCCGCAGGAGCACAGGCTCCTTTTAATTGGACTCTGACAGACCAACGATTATTGGCAATTATGTGTCCGTTAGCGATGTGCTGATGTCACCAGGAAGTCAAAGGCAGCGCAATCAGGAACCGTTAGCTCAATGCTAATGACCCGTTCTACCGTCCAGATCAGTGGTTCTCAAGTCAAGGACCCCCAAATTTGGCCGTAGTTGCCAGGGACCCCCCAGAAGAGAAGGTTTATGTTAAAGAAATTATCAGAATTATTAAAAATTCTCCAAATATTTGCGATATATATATTTTATTAAATAAAAAATAGCAGATGTACAAGCTTGTGGTGAGCTTGTACATCTGCTGTTTTTGAAGAGCCAACGTATAAATGGCTAAAATGGTTAAAATGCGTGATGCTACATTTACTAATTTTACAGGGGACCCCCCCGGACCCCACTTTAAATACAACTGTATATACATATAACACATATAATAAAGTTTATTCCTATGCAGTAGTAGCACTTTTCCCAAAAGGAAATTACAAAGTGCTTTACATATAGAAAAATAATTACAGAACGGATTTACATAAAAAAGTGCTTTTACCTACAGAACAGGAATGGCAATGCAACAAGAGGCAATTTAAAATATAAAAACTGTTTAAACTATAAAAGATAAGCTAAATGGATTCAATGTATCCGCTGGGACACATCCACCCAGGTGTGCGTGAGTGTGTGTGCAGGCTTGGGCGTATGTGTGTGGAACTTTGTGTGTGAGCGTGTGCGTGTATGAGTGTGTGTGTGTGTGTGTGTGTGCAGTGGTGGAAAGTACATTTACTTAAGTACTGCACTTAAGTACTATTTTGAGGTATTTGTACTTTACTTGAGTATTTCCAATTTCCAATACTTTTACTTCTACTACATCTCAGAGGCAAACTACTTCTACTCCACTACAATTATTTGAAAACTTTAGTTACTAGTTACTTTTTAGATATAAATCATTACATTATAAAACATACATTAACCACTTTAGCCCTATTTTATACATAAGCTATTTGAAAATAGCCGATCTACAAGCTCACAATGTGTCGCAGCGCGACGCGCGTTGTGAGCTTGTAGATCTTCTATTTTTCAATAATTTTAGTATTTTTACTTTTGGTACTTTAAGTACATTTTGATGCCGATACTTTTGTACTTTTACTCAAGTAAATGTTTAATTCTGGACTTTTACTTGTAACAGAGTATTTCTACTTACGTAAAGAACTTGAGTACTTTTTCCACCACTGTGTGTATGTGTGTGTGTGTGTGTGTGTGTGTGTGTGTGTGTGTGCGTACGTGCGTGAGTACGTGCGTGCGTGCGTGACAGTAGCTGGACTAGTAACTCCAGTGTGTGGAAATGCCATACTTTGCTCCAGGCTCTGGCCTGTCAACATTGCTCCATCTCTACACTATTCACCAGTTCCTATAGGGACCCTGCTTCTTCTGGTGGTGGGACTGTAACAAGTTGACCTTGAGAGAAGCACACTTAACCCCAATGTCTGCGTGCACAGCCCCCTGATGAGGTGTCCTATTTCAGCCATGTGCCGTTACAACCGAGATGGAGATTCATCTTGTGTGACAGAATTTTTTTATAAATGCTGTATTAGCACCACTGACCGCATGCTTCTGGACCTGGACATGAATTTAAAGAGAAGTACAGATCAAGGACAGTAGAGGGCTGCAACTAATTATTGTATAGAATATTCGATTAATTGAAGAAGTCATCAATAAAGTAATCACTAAGAAGATAATCGATAGTTGCAACCCTACACCCCTACTGTCCTTTGGATGAATCGATTAGTCTGACCACTTAAGCCCCATTTTATACTTTGTCATACAATGGTATCGAGTAATCGACAAGCTCACAATGGATCGCATCGTGAAATGTTGATCATGTTAAAAAAAATAAAATAATAATAATAATTTCAATCGGTTATTATTATTATATTTTTTTTACAATCAATTAAATCAATTAGTTTGGACTCTAGACAACTGTTGCACTCCTAGAGTGGTGTGACTGGACACCTGAAAGTCACACATCAAAAAGCATTTTCTAAATATAGAAATTTAGTTTGAACTTTAGTTAAAGTGCTACATTGGGGGATATACTCACTGGACAATGCAATTAGTGCCAGAAATTCAAGAATTCCGTTATCAATTCAGTATTCTTTTATGAGACTGATGATTCGCAATAGATCAAATCAAATATCACAATATTGTCGACTGAATACTAATATTGGTGACGACTGGTGATTCTTTGAGAAACGATCATTAGTAATATGATGATCAAACAGATACAGTACAGGCATGTGTTGTTCATTTCACTCAGCTAGAATAGTCTAATAAGTTCAGAAATAACTAACTAACAGTACCACTTTACTCTAATGTAACCTTTGGAAAAGACAACATATAAGCTATGTCACAGTATCTAGTTTCAAATATCCCAATATTGATTATAGATATATATTGCTATATCACCCAGCTCTATCCTAACACTCTCTCTGAAACGTCTTGATATTGGTCAACTGCACCCATATGGCCCTGGTAAAAAAAAACAACAACAAACACACAATGTCTGTTTGTTGTGCACTGGTTATTTACCAGTTGTCTTTGTGCTGTGTACAATAGGCTTTCTACACAGAAGGGACCCTGTGTTTGCTTGTCCGGTTAGATGCTCACACACACACATGGGAGGAGACACACACGCGTGATGACAAATCTATCTCCTATATACGCCGAGCGCGGGGCGATCCATCACGCGCACGTTCTCTCCTCTCAGACAAACACTTATGACATCTGTCACTCCCTCCACGAGCCTTGATCCATGGTGTGATCACAACGCTCATATGTCCAGCCTGATTCACAATCAATCTTCAAACCCAGGGAATAGGAGAGGGAGAGAGAGAGAGAAAGGGGGGGAGAGAGAGAGAGAGAGAGCGAGCTGCTCTGTTTACTTGTGGTCTATTCTTGTAGTTTTTTTTTAACCCATTAACACCGGGAACGCATTTGTGTAACCACTTTAACTAACTGGCTATTCAAAAATAGCAGATCTACAAGCTCGTAGCGCGGCACTCGCTTGTAGATCTGCTATTTTTGAAAATTTTTGAAAATGTGTGCAAATCTTTGAATATATATTGTTTTAAAGCAAACATTTCTAACTCAAATCTTTGCTTCTGGGGGTCCCTGGAACAAAATATTTTTAGATGGGGGTCCGTGGCCAAATACATATCATTTTGGGTGGTCCTTGACATGAAAAAGTTTGAGAACCACTGATATAGAAACATTCGTTTTAAAAAAAAGACATTTGTAGAATCAAAAGCAAAGATTTGAGTTACAAATGTTCGCTTAAAAATATATATATTCAAAGATTTGCACACATTTTCCAAGATCCCCCCCAAAAAATTGCAGATCTACAAGCTCATAGTGCGGCACTCGGTGCCGCACTATGAGCTTGTAGATCTGCTATTTTTGAATAGCCAAAAGAAATCTTAAAATGACACAGATGCGTTCCGGGTCTTAATGGGTTAAATCGAGTGTGTCCATCATGCTTTTCCTTTTAGAGGCAGCGGTGTGATGTTTATCAAAGGAAGCACATTTCCAAAAGCATTACCTGTAGCCCCAAAAATGATAGAGAACATGTGCAGATAAACGCTATAAGGCTCTCTTTCCGGCATGCAGAAAGGGCTTTTTCAACTGTCATCAATGACAGAGGGAAAGGTGTCCTCTTTCAGGCAAATCATTGACAGGTGTCTGAAAAGGGCCTCTCGGAGAGAGAGTTGTGTGATTTTTCCTACGCATGCACACATAGTCAATCACTCGCTCACACACACACAAACGCGCGTGCAGTTGTGGAAAGTAACTAAGTACATGTACTCAAGTACTGTACTTAAGTAAAATTTTGAGGTATTTGTACTTTACTTGAGTATTTCCAATTTCCAATACTTTTACTCCACTACATCTCAGAGGCAAGCTCACAGATGCGACGCGTTGTGAGCTTGTAGATCGGCTATTTTCAAACATTTCAGTACTTTTACTTTTGGTACTTTAAGTACATTCTGATACCAATACTTTTGTACTTTTACTCAAGTACATTTTTAACACCAGACTTTTACTTGTAACAGAGTACTTCTACATTGCAGTATAGATACTTTTACTTAAGTAAAACATTTGAGTGCTTTTTCCACCACTGCATGCGCGTGCGCGCAAGCACACGCACAAATAAGCACACACAAACACACACACACGCACACACACAGTGACCTTAAGTTGTCAGGAGCCATCAGCATCATATGACCGTGGCGTTAAACATCTGCAGCTCTCTTCCTCGCCAGGGGTTTTCACGGGGGCTAGGCGGGGGCATGTATCGACTATTTTTCATAAGTGCTAAAATAGGGCTGAATTTCAAGTTCTGTTTGAGACGGGGTGGACGGACCGCTTGAACTCAAAAGTGTCTGGGAGGTCCCTGCCGTCTTTTTTAAACTACACAGCCAGGCAGCTATACTTACACTAGTAAAGTCCTCAGTGGTTATTTAACACTGAAACAGGCCCCGGCTCTATAGCCTTGCTGTATTGAAGGCGGGAAGAAATATTAGGTGGGCAACTATCATCTACCATCAAGAAATACATACATATATCACTTTGTTAGGTAGCTATACATCCAAACAGCAACCTGAAAATCTATCTTTCTATCTATCTTTCTATCTATCTATCTACCTAACATCAGTGGTGTAAAGTAACTAAGTACATTTACTCAAGTACTGTACTTAAGTACAATTTTGAGGTATTTTTACTTTACTGGAGTATTTCAAATTGTCAGTACTTTTACTTCTACTCCACTACATCTCAGAGGCAAATATTGTACTTTTACTAATTTTATTTGAAAACTTTAGTTACTAGTTACTTTGCCGATATAAATTATTGTATTATAAAACATACATTAACCACTTTAGCCCTATTTCATACCTAGGCTGTTTGAAAATAGCAGATCTATCGCGACGCGTTGTGAGCTTGTAGATCGGCTATTTTCAAACATTTGAGTACTTTTACTTTTGGTACTTTAAGTACATTTTCATACCAATACTTCTGTACTTTTAGTCAAGTAAATGTTGAATTCCGGACTTTTACTTGTAATGGAGTATTTCTAAATTGCAAGTACTTTTTACTTTTTCCACCACTGCCTAATGTTCACATGTAACTACTCTAACATACCTAGACATAATATGAACCTAGATATTCTATTAAAGCTGTGTTTTACCTAATGGAAGCCTACCCTGTTGCCTCTCTCTGCATGTATGCTGAGGCCAGAGGGACCTGCTTTGGGGCA
This sequence comes from Gymnoscopelus braueri, assembly GCF_963280865.1. NCBI lineage: Eukaryota > Metazoa > Chordata > Actinopteri > Myctophiformes > Myctophidae > Gymnoscopelus > Gymnoscopelus braueri. The sequence continues at coordinate 39,562,284 of NC_137611.1, forward strand.
GTGCTCTCTGGCCAGTAGCCACTGGCCAGAGAGCCTTTGATGTGCTGGCAGCAGTGATAAACAAAACGCAACTACGCACTAATTTAACATTAACCCATTTAATACGGGAACGCATCTGTGTCACTTTAGATTTCTTTGGCTATTCAAAAATAGCAGATCTACAAGCTCATAGCGCGGCACCGAGTGCCGCGCTATGAGCTTGTAGATCTGCTATTTTTGAAAAAAAATCGTGAAAATGTGTGCAAATCTTTGAATATATATATACATTTTTAACTAAAATCTTTGCTTCTGGTGGGGGTCCCTGGAACAAAATATTTTGAGATGGGGGGGTCCGCCGACAAATACATATCATATTGGGGGGTCCTTGACATAAAAAAAGTTTGAGAACCACTGATATTACAGCAAAATAAGTTTTTCCAACAAAAAAAACTGTTAGGATTTAGAAGACATTCGTAGAATCCCCAGAAGCAAAGAGTTTGAGTTAAAAATGTTTTTAACAAAAAAATCTGAACACATTTTCATGATTAAAAAAAGATCTGCAAGCTCGTAGCCGGCACAAAGTGCCGCGCTACAGCTTGTAGATCTATTTTATAAAAATGACACATATATGCGTTCCAGGATTGAAAGAACACTATTCTTCTTCCATTCCATACATGAGTAGGTTATGTGCTTGAATGTGATTTCTCACGAGCTGTGAAGGGGTGTGAAAGCTGTCACTTGCTTTGCATTGCCCTGTTTGTGTGCAACCCTTAGGTTCCCACACACTAAAAGACGAGACGAAGATTTCTAGTTCTACCACTGAGCAAAGATAAGAGAAAGGCTGCTTGGGCAGGGTGGATATTGCACTTTGAGCTTCAGGCATTACTACTTGTCAGCAAGTAGGTGTCTCAATGGAAGAGTAGGGAGAACACCTTTAACCATTGTAGATGTATTAGTTATATTGTATGAACATGCTCTATCATACAAATTGGTTAACATAAGGATTTTACAGCAAAATCCTCAGCGTTAATTTAACTCTGAGATTAGGCTATATAAATGGAACTAAGTGGACCCTTATGGGTCCGGCTTTAATTTAACCCATTAAGACCTGGAACGCATCTGTGTCATTCTTTGATTTGAGCTAAAAAGCATTATGTTACACTTTGGCTAGGTGCCGCGCTATGAGCTTGTAGATCTGCTATTTTTTTTAAATCGTGAAAATGTGTGCAAATCTTTGAATATATTGTTTTAAAGCAAACATTTGTAACTCAAATCTTTGCTTCTGGGGGATCCCTGGAACAAAATATTTTGAGATCGGGGTCGGCGGCCAAATACATATGATTTTGGGGGTCCTTGACATGAAAAAGTTTGAGAACCACTGATATCCCAACAGTATTTCTTTCAGAATACTGTTGGGATTTAGAAGACATTTTGTAGAATCGGTCTTAATGGGTTAACAACAAATGGACCCTTGCGGGTCCAGGAGGTTCAATCTATTACACTCTCAAAAGTAAAATGAACACTGAGGATTTTTACCGTGTATCAGTCTGTCGTCACACACACATGACTCACTCACACACACACACACACACAAAACAAACATATTTTCATTCTCCCGCTCTCATTACACGGTGGAGAAAAACGCACACAAAACAAACACGAGCATGAGATGGCAAATCCCAGGAGCCTACACTCTTGCACGCACAAGCTCACACTGACACACACACACATACTCACACACACACACACACACACACACACACACACACACACACACACACACACACACACACACACACACACACACACACACACACACACACACACACACACACACACACACACACACACACACACACACACACACACACACACACACACACACACACACGTTTGTATTACAATACTTGTGAGGACTTCAATTCATTTTAGGATGGCGATTTTATTAATGCCATGTTTCTTGGCCTAAAGCCAAAAAATAGTAGATCGGCAATGCGTTGAGCGTCTAATCATTATCTCTAAAATACATTTTAACCATAAAATAACCAATTCCAAGGAATGTCACAATGTCTATTCCTCAAATTCTACTATACTTGTACTATAGTCCTCACAAGTATAGTAATACAAAGACACACTACTATAAACACACACACACACACATTTCTTCTTCTACCGCAAATGTGTTTACTGTAGACTAAGCTATAGGGCAGACTAAAGCCTTGGCTTGGAGAACAAAAGACATCTCAGCCTAGAACATGCCTCCCTGCTAGACTCAGCCTGGTCCGGGCTGCTTTTATCAGGGCACAGCTTTGTGATTGGTATTAAGCACACAGTGTTTACACAAACACAGGTTGGGGCAGGATACATCCACTTTGGAGCGGTTTGGAGCGGCAGTGAGTAATGCACTTTATTCAACCTTTAAAGCACATTAAGGCTTCAGTGACGCCCCTGTCACAAAAGGAAACAGAAACGCCGGGGTTCCCCCCCAAATGTACTTTTTTTGCCATTAAAAAAAAGTATTGAGACAGCGAAGTCTCAACAGAAGACGAGACCTCCCAGCTAGAGCTAGAGTCTAGTTTAATCTGTGTCTAAGAACACGCCGATAGCCGTTGGAAACAAGCAGTGATATTTTTTTTCGTGTGTAGGCATTAAAACTAAAATAATCAATAATTAAAGACACTTAATGGAACATTTAAAGATTTAACATTAACTAACAAAAAAAAAAATCAAATGAAAATCTCTCTCTCCAAAAAGCCGTTTGAAAACCGGACATATAATAGTCATATTATGTCCCAAACAAATAATATTAAATGCAACTTGAACTTTTAAGTCTTTTCCCCAGAAGGATATACTGAATTTAATTATGTTCACACAATCTGTGCAGCTTTTTTAGCCCTCGAGATACCTTATGAGTACAGTAAGCAACAAACGTTTGGACACGATATGTCCAACAGACGCAGCATTTTAAAAACCGGCAAACAAAATTACAAATGGCTGAGTGGAACGGAAATGGTCCGCTGGGCTTTCATTAAATTTGATAGTAAACCAATTCTTTTTATTAAGAGATGCCAATTCACATTTAGTTAATCTGACATATTGCATTGTACGCATACTCACAAAGACTTGCGCCCATACACACTCACACACATACACACGAGTGCGCGCGCACGCCCGCATCCCCCCACACACACACACACAAATGTGGCCACGCTCTAGTTGCAGAGTGGAAAACACAGACATTCTGAGCCTACGGGTACGCAGAACAGAACCAGGCGCACACATATACACACAGAACTGGACCACTGAACCACATACACACACAGAACAACGGCACACATAGACAAAACAAAAACCCAAGCCCGACTGATGACAGATTTTAGGTCCTATGCCGATCTCGATTTTGGAGAGTCCTATAGCCCACCGATTGCAGATGTTTTGTAACTAACACAAAAACAATGCAATTTGAAAAACATAGTATAGTAGTCAATATAATTAACGTTTAAAAAAGAATTTAACATTCAAACACTCAAATCAAATCAGGGGTGCCCAATAGGTAGATATCGATCAACCAGTAGATCACAAATCCTGCGCAGGTAGAACACGTGCATGCCGTGCCCCTCAGAAGGAGGAAAAAAAATCACAAAACTCGTCCTCCTTTTGGCGTCTGCGACTTGAATTAAGGTGACTTGATAGATTGACATGAAGAACGGCCTGTCAGCGCCCTTCGGGGGCTTCTCTAGTAGAAATGACAGACAAGTGGCTGGATTTGTCCCATCAGTTGAGTGCATAAGTGGAATAGTATGAAATATAGGCTAAATTGAGCATTGCAGTTAGTTCAGGTGGGACAAGTCAAGTCGGTTGCACACTCACACGCCCTCCAATCACATATGGCCCACGATGATTCAATCTACGTGGTCTGTTTAAGCAGACCGACGTTCACATTTACATGCTCCACATCCAGTGGTGTAAAGTAACTAAGTACATGTACTCAAGTACTGTACTTAAGTACAATTTTGAGGATGTTTTACTTTACTGGAGTATTTCCATTTTTTCTATACTTTAACTTCTATTCCACTACATCTCAGAGGCAAATATTGTACTTTTACTCCACTACAATTATTTGAGAACTTTATTTACTAGTTACTTTTCAGATATAAATTATTAAAACATACATTAACCACTTTAGCCTCATTTTTGTCTAGGCTATTTGAAAATAGCCGATCTACAAGCTCACATGCGACGCGTTGTGAGCTTGTAGATCTGCCATTTTCAAATATTTTAGTACTTTTACTTTTGGTACTTTAAGTACATTTTGACACCAATACTTTTGTACTTTTACTCAAGTACATTTTTAAGTCCAAACTTTGACTTGTAACAGAGTACTTCTACATTGCAGTATTGATACTTTTACTTAAGTAAAACATTTGAGTACTTTTTCCACCACTGTCCACATCTCTCACTGCCACCACAAATGGCTTGTCAGTGATCAAACTCCTTCCACCTCCCCAGTCTTCTCCTGTAGCAGGTCTTCACAAAGCAATAGCAAAAAGCAGCAGATCTACGCGTTTCGAGCTTGTAGACCTGCTACTTTTGATGCTTTTGTGTGTGACACTGTATTAGGCCTATGATCATTAGGGCCGTTAATTTCCGAAAAAATAAACACAAGTTAGAATATGGAGATGAGGTTTCTGCGCCGAACAGCAGCGATACAGCGTGGATACAGTGTTTCTTATAGAACAGCAGCGATACAGTGAGGATACAGTGTTTCTTATAGAACAGCAGCGATACAGTGAGGATACAGTGTTTCTTATAGAACAGCAGCGATACAGTGAGGATACAGTGTTTCTTATAGAACAGCAGCGATACAGTGAGGATACAGTGTTTCTTATAGAACAGCAGCGATACAGTGAGGATACAGTGTTTCTTATAGAACAGCAGCGATGTGAGGATACAGTGTTTCTTATAGAACAGCAGCGATACAGTGAGGATACAGTGTTTCTTATAGAACAGCAGCGATGTGAGGATACAGTGTTTCTTATAGAACAGCAGCGATGTGAGGATACAGTGTTTCTTATAGAACAGCAGCGATATGAGGATACAGTGTTTCTTATAGAACAGCAGCGATATGAGGATACAGTGTTTCTTATAGAACAGCAGCGATATGAGGATACAGTGTTTCTTATAGAACAGCAGTGGTATGAGGATACAGTGTTTCTTATAGAACAGCAGCGATACAGTGAGGATACAGTGTTTCTTATAGAACAGCAGCGATGTGAGGATACAGTGTTTCTTATAGAACAGCAGCGATACAGTGAGGATACAGTGTTTCTTATAGAACAGCAGCGATATGAGGATACAGTGTTTCTTATAGAACAGCAGCGATACAGTGAGGATACAGTGTTTCTTATAGAACAGCAGCGGTGTGAGGATACAGTGTTTCTTATAGAACAGCAGCGGTGTGAGGATACAGTGTTTCTTATAGAACAGCAGCGATATGAGGATACAGTGTTTCTTATAGAACAGCAGCGATGTGAGGATACAGTGTTTCTTATAGAACAGCAGCGATACAGTGAGGATACAGTGTTTCTTATAGAACAGCAGCGATATGAGGATACAGTGTTTCTTATAGAACAGCAGCGATACAGTGAGGATACAGTGTTTCTTATAGAACAGCAGCGATATGAGGATACAGTGTTTCTTATAGAACAGCAGCGATACAGTGAGGATACAGTGTTTCTTATAGAACAGCAGCGATACAGTGAGGATACAGTGTTTCTTATAGAACAGCAGCGATACAGTGAGGATACAGTGTTTCTTATAGAACAGCAGCGATATGAGGATACAGTGTTTCTTATAGAACAGCAGCGATACAGTGAGGATACAGTGTTTCTTATAGAACAGCAGTGATACAGTGAGGATACAGTGTTTCTTATAGAACAGCAGCGGTGTGAGGATACAGTGTTTCTTATAGAACAGCAGCGATATGAGGATACAGTGTTTCTTATAGAACAGCAGCGATGTGAGGATACAGTGTTTCTTATAGAACAGCAGCGATACAGTGAGGATACAGTGTTTCTTATAGAACAGCAGCGATATGAGGATACAGTGTTTCTTATAGAACAGCAGCGATACAGTGAGGATACAGTGTTTCTTATAGAACAGCAGCGGTATGAGGATACAGTGTTTCTTATAGAACAGCAGTGATGTGAGGATACAGTGTTTCTTATAGAACAGCAGTGATGTGAGGATACAGTGTTTCTTATAGAACAGCAGCGATACAGTGAGGATACAGTGTTTCTTATAGAACAGCAGCGATACAGTGAGGATACAGTGTTTCTTATAGAACAGCAGTGATGTGAGGATACAGTGTTTCTTATAGAACAGCAGTGATGTGAGGATACAGTGTTTCTTATAGAACAGCAGCGATGTGAGGATACAGTGTTTCTTATAGAACTGCAGCGATACAGTGAGGATACAGTGTTTCTTATAGCAACGCTCTCAGAAGTGGGCCGGCTCCGCCCCGGACACGAGTGTCAATCTGGTGACTAGGTGTCTAAAAGCGTGTGAAGCTCACATCAAAGGCCTGCGGATTTTAACCCATTCAATCCGGAAACGCGTCTGTGTCATTTTTAGATTTGAGCTATAACCATTATTTTACACTTTGGGGCTATTGAAAAAATGGCAGATCTACAAGCTCGTAGATAGCGCGGCACCGAGTGCAGCTTGTAGATGTGCTATGTTTGCAAAAATCTTGAACATTTGTGCAAATCTTTGAATACATCTTTTTTAAAGCGAACATTAGTAACTCAAATCTTCGCTTCTGGTGGTCCCTGGAACAAAATATTTGACAAATGTTCGCCTTAAAAAATAAATATTGAAAGATTTGCACGTATTTGAAAGATGTTTCAAAAATAGCAGATCTACAGAGCTTGTAGATCTGCTATTTTTGAATAGCCAAAGAAATCTAGAATGACAGAGATGCGTTCCCGGATTTAACGGGTTAATGGTGCCCAGACTGAGCAGAGAGAGCAGGGCGGGGGGGAAAAGACTCCATGAGAATAAGGCATGAGGAGGACTGCAGAGGTGGAAGAAAGACGTGAATTACGTATTGTTCACTGCCCCATTAAATAACAGCCTCGGGAAGTGTTTGTGTGTGCGTGTGTGTGTGTGTGTGTGTGTGTGTGTGTGTGTGGGGGGGGGGAGGTGTAGCAATACTGTATATCAATTGTAACTTGGATGTATCGCGATGCGGACATGGACGATTCAGCGTTCGATGTAGTAACATCACATACCGTCTAACGTTTATTTGTTGACTTTCCAATTATTTTTGTCACAACGTTGTATTGAACTGCGACGTGTAGAAATTGAGACGCATCGTTGTCATGATGATGCATGCCTCGTAAAAATAAAACCGAATCGTTATCTGGTGAATGGTAACTGAACCAGAATCAGTTTCAGTGTTGCTTCCTTAATACACAAAAAAATACCGCTCTCCACAACTCATGGTGCTTGTCACATTTAAAAACAACACACACATTAAAAAGAGGCAAAGGCATTAAAACATTAAAAAGTAGAGGGAGAACATTGCAGACAACATTGTAAAAAGAAAAAGTGCTGATGCATTCAAAGTGCAATACAGACTGTGGTACTATTCAAAAGTGCTATTCATCTCAAGGTTTTGTTTTCGAGAGGCCAGTTGAAGATTCATACTACTCCACACTGCCTTAATGTTTACATCAACACAAATGGAGATACATTATACATTCCATCGTCGCCCAACACGCCACCACCGCCTTCTCACGCTGAACCTTTTTTCTCTGAGAGGATATACTAGTTGAATAGAGAGAAGCCACCAAACAATGAGCTTCCACAACAAGCACGACTCACAGCACCAACCAACCTCTCATCTCTGCGTCCTGTGTGCTAAAGGATTGGGTTTATAATAATAGACATGCCGGGGGATTTAGTTTCATTTTTTTTACGTGTCTGGCACATGGAGACTACAAAAGCACAAGACAACATGCATACATAAAAAAGACACCTACACACACACACAAGCCTGGGTGTGATTGAAGACTGGCAGACATTACGTCTAACCTCCTCATTAGCACAAATGAGAGCGTAGGCAGATAAAGACCCCTCTCTGTGTCCTTCCCGCTAGGTGCTCTCTCACACACACACACACAAAATATGACTCCTCCTAATCCAAAATTCCGCCACCTCACGCAGAACAAAAGGAACGGGGCAGGAATGAGAGCTAAATCAAGAGGCGGAATCGGTTTATATTGTGTGTGTGTGTGTGTGTGTGTGTGTGTGTGTGTGTGTGTGTGTGTGTGTGTGTGTGTGTGTGTGTACACACATATACTGTACATCATATTTTATACTTTGGCTATTCAAAAATAGCAGATCTACAAGCTCATAGTGCGGCACCGAGTGCCGCGCTACGAGCTTGTAGATCTGCTATTTTTGAAAAATCTTGAAAATGTGTGCAATCTTTGAATATGTATATATTTTAAAGCGAATTTTTTTTTACTCATATCTTTACTTCTGGGGGTCCCTGGCACAAAACAATTTCAGATGGGGGGGGGGGAGAAACAATTTGGGGGTCCTTGGCAAGAAATAGTTTGAGAACCACTGCTGTACATTATATACAGATACATAGAGAGAGAGAGAGAGAGAGAGAGAGAGAGAGAGAGAGAGAGAGAGAGAGGGTTATTTGCATCTGTCCTCCAAAGCACACCGACAACACAGGAAGAGGAAGCCATGAAGCATGACCTTTAACCTTCGCCCCCCCCCTGCCCGGGAAGAGCTTGACCCCCTACCCCCTCCCTCCCTCCCTGCTCCCCCCCCCCCCCCCGCCCCCACCCACCTCATCCGTCTTCCTGTTGGAACCGGGCCAGTGGCGGTCCGTCCGAAAGGGAGGGACTGGAGAGGAGATCAGGACAGGACGCCGTCCGCTCATTTCCTATTACCCTCTGTGCTTTCTAATCAATAGTTAATTACCTCCAAAACGCTCCCTCTCTTTCTCGCCCAGTGGGGGGGGGGGGGGGTCTGGACAGCACACAGGGGGGGGGGGGGATAGGGGGAGGAATCTGTCCTGAGGAGGAGGAGGATGGGGTTGGAAAAATGTACAGTAGCACAGGGTGGGGTCCTGTCCTGGCTGCCGTTTGCTATGTTGCTGTAACCCAGTGGTTCTCAGACTTTTTCCATGTCAAGGACCCCCATAATGATATGCGTTTGGCTGCGGACCCCCGTTCTGAAAAAGGGTTTTGTGCCGGGGACCTCCAGAAGAGAGGATTTTAGTTAAAAATGTAAAAAAAATATATACTCATTTATATTCAAAGATTTGCTAACTTTTTCACGATTTTTTAAAAATAGCAGATCTACAAGCTTGTATAAAATATGGTTAAAGTGGTTAAAATGATTAGAGCTATATTAACACATTTAGCTGTGGACCCCCTGGTATCCCCCAAAGGACCCCACTTTGAGAACCAATGCTATAACCATCCTAAACGCTCCTCTCAGAGGTCGGGCTATCTGTTCAGTCAGTGTCACATTAGCCTCGGAAACCCATGCCTTTTTCAAAAGAAAAAAAGGCTGGGAGAACCTTGCAGGAACGCTGGTCTTAGGACCTTGTTATCTCCAAACCAATCAGAGTACAGAGGGGCGTCGCTCTAAATTTGGTGACGTCAGCGTGCTCCGTGCACAGGCCGGGGGGGGGGGGGGGGGGGAGGCGGGGACATAGATTGGTGAAGCAATAGGAAGCGGCGCTGGAATCCTGCGCCTGGGTTTGGATCCGCCCTTCAAGACCATCGATTGGGCTCGTTCTTTCAGTCTAGTGTCACATTGATGTCCCAGTCTGTCCCACCGAGTACGCCCACAGTCAATAGAGGACGTGTAGGGCTCGGACCATAATCGCTATTAGCGTTTATTGTGTAAATAGGCTCTGTCATGATAAATTGATCACATATATGAAGTTAAAAAACTAAATTCTATCCAAACGATATCTTAAAAGTAAATTCTGTGCCTCAAAAAATAAGTTTGAGAGCGGTTTAAAACCGAAAGTAAAAAGTAAAAAAACAGCGCAGCAGAAAACAATGGCGGCTCGTTCCATTTTTGTCGGCTGCACTCGGTTCCATTCGGTTTCACTCGAACAGTTCACGCGGACACGGACGCGCACGGACGCGCACATGCGTGCGTTTCATTTACGTCCCGGATACCCGGATGTCAAAACATAAATAGTAGGGAAATACGGATTTCAGAAAGAGGACTGTGTTTCAATGCAGGAAAACACCCCAGCATCATTATATAGTGGCTGATAGAGGGGAAAAAATGCAAAATATATATATATATATATATAAATATGTTTTAAATGTAGGCTTAATGTTGCCTAAACCTTTAACAAAAGAGGCCTTTTTATAGTTTTAAGTATATTTTAATCTTCGCGATAATGTTGTTAATCGCAATAATTTTGGCCACAATCGTGACATGAAATTTTCATATCGTCCCCATCCCTTCTCACGTGACTTTCATTCCTCCAAAAGCAGACAGACAGACAGACAGACACACACACACACACAGAATACACACACCGCTTCCCCTCCATTCTATCCCCTCTTATTTCTGGGCCCTCCGATCTTTAATAAGAGATTACATTTATGGTGGGGAGAAGGGCAGGGAAATGGTGAAATATGTGCACGTCTGAACCTGGGAGAAGCACAGGCACTAAGTCATTAATAATGGGACAGGCTCCAGGCCCAAGCCCTTAGCTTTCCGTCTCCACTCATTTCCTCTCCACACATCAAAGCTCTGCATGGGAGCGAGAGTGTGTGTGAGAGACAGTGTGCGTGTGTGTGTGTGTGTGTGTGTGTGTGTGTGTGTGTGTGTGTGTGTGTGTGTGTGTGTGTGTGTGTGTCTCTCTCTGTACATTTATGCACACAAGTCTGCCCGTGAGCGCCTCTTCGTGTCTGTCTGTGAGCTTGTGTGTGTGTGTGTGTGTGTGTGTGTGTGTGTGTGTGTGTGTGTGTGTGTGTGTGTGTGTGTGTGTGTGTGTGTGTGTGTGTGTGTGTGTGTGTGTGTGTGTGTGTGTGTGTGTGTGTGTGTGTGTGCACAGCAGTCCCCGTGATTAACAGCCTGTGGAGGAGCTGCCTCTTATTTAATCAGAAGGGGAGCTGCTTCCACCACGGTCCGTAATTCCAGCCCTATTAACGCTCTGTCTTTAATTCCTCCCAGCACCCCCTCCTCTCTCCGAGCTGCCGATTCCACTTAAAATGCAAGAAGAAGTGTAAAAAAAAAGAGAAAGTGGAAAACGTCCTATAGCCACCCCCCCCCCCCGCCTCTCTATCTCTCGCACACCGAGGCGTCAACAAACTTCTCATGCAGTAACTTTAGAGACTTCAGGTCGACGACGAGGAAGGATTCGCTCAATAAACACACTTTGAAAATGCCAACGCTTTGTTGCTTTGTGGTGCAGGTGTTGGAGCCGGAGCGGATACACACTGACTGTATGTATGTACCTTTATTCTTATCAGTTTCTCTTGTTAGACGTTTCGAAACTTTTCCCATGCTCCGAGAAACTCCTAATCACAAAAACATTTGCTCCGTTCTATATACCTGCCCTGCCCTAGCTCCGCCCCTCCTTCTCCTCCTCTGTCCCGGCCTCCGGCCTTCCTGGCTGCATGGAGCCCTCCAGCCTGGGCCTTGGGGCTTAAAAGTCAAATTAAATCATTCTGGGCCCCGGCTAGGTACACATCTCATTATGACAATCATAAATGAAGCCCTTTGTTCTGCCAGACCCACCAATCCAGCGCCCCCCCCCCCCCCCCCATGATCCTATCCCTGGCAAGCCTGTGTCCACTATGTCAATACAAAGAACCGACTCATATTTCACTTTTTTTCTGGAGGAAAAACCCCTATAATACCTCACAACTGCATCTGTTTAAGCTAACAGGGGAGGCGGGGAGGTAGGAGGAACGATGGCGAGACAGAGAGAGAGAGAAATAAAATGAAGGTAGAGAATGCAGAGCCGAAAAAAAAACAACCAATTATTCTCAGGCTGGAAGGTTCAGAACAAGTGAGCGACGCAGAGAGAGAGAGAGAGAGAGAGAGAGAGAGAGAGAGAGAGAGAGAGAGAGAGAGAGAGAGAGAGAGAGAGAGAATGCAACTCACAACCGCTCAGAGTTTTAATTAAAATCCCTCCCCCCCACCCCCCAAAAAAAAAAGAGTAAAAAGAGAATAATGGGGAAGGCGAGGAGAATTTGCCCAGGAAGTCAAAGTCAACAACGGCCTATTGTTGAGCTGGGGGTTGGCTGGTGGGACACGGTGGACAGCAGTAGGGGGGGTGGGGGGGGGGGTAGGGGTAAAAGGTCTGTAAGGATAGAGGCCCCTGGAGCCAGCTCGTTTTGAACAGTGGAGAAATGAGACTCGGGAATCAATGCTTCTTCTTCTACTCTTGCCTCTCCCCAGCAGGAATATCGAAGAGGCTCCCGTTTTTTTTGTGCTGACTGGACAACTAGTCACCTAATCTATAAGCGCAGGTAATAATGAGTCAGAAAAAGGGCTGAAGCACCTCCACGATGCCGTCCTTTAGCATTACTAGTGGTGATGGTCTGCATCTGCGCCTTAATCTTGATTTCACATATCAGGTTCCCGTAATATGACACTTACTTACTGTTTATTTTAATTAACGATAATGTGTCACAGGACAAGCTCACAACGCGTTGTGAGCTTGTAGATCTGCTATTTTCAAATAGCCTAGATATAAAATAGGGCTAAAGTGGTTAATATAAGTTTTTAAATATAATAATTTATATCTGCAAAGTAACTAGTAACTAAAGTGTTCAAATAATTGTAGCACAGTACTTGAGTACACGTACTTAGTTACTTTCAACAACTGACCCCAGATACTGTCATCTAGTCACCAGCATGCTTCTGCACGTCTGTGTCTGAATCTGTGTTTGTTTTGTGCTGCATTTCAGGCAATTGGGTTTTCTGGGGAAAGAGATGAGTCACAGGAGAAGCGAGGTGCGTCTGTGTGGAGCACTACTCGGCCAACTCGCACGGCGAATTCCTCGCAAACAGCCAAAACGCAACGCGTATGCCTAGCCCGGCGATATGGGGTCCCGATAAGACTTTGGCCTTTGTCAGGTTATCATCCAGCTGGCCCGATAAAAGGTCGAGCATGAAGCGTGACGGCCTCGGAAACACAGTGCTCCACAGCGATAGCATCTCTGCGGCAAATCACTGCATGTAGGAACCCGTGAAAAGACATGGTCAGCGACATGACTAATCAAACAATGCCAAGAGTTCAACGAATCTCTTGTTCTATAAGGCAGACAGCAACATGTACACATGCATGCATATATACACACACACACACACACACATGCATGTGTGAGAGCGCAGCACCTCGCTCGCACACACACACGCCTTCTCCTCCTTCCCCAGGCTTGATCTTTCTCATATACTGTAGAAAACACTCTCTCTCTCTCACACACAAACAGACGCAGACGCGCACACACACACACACACACACACACACACACGTAGCCCCCCGACCTGTATCAACCATCTGGCCATCCTGAGGCTCATATGTCTCTAGGGTAAGGTGAGATCTGGGGGGGGGAATGTGTGTGCGTGTGCGTGTGCGTGTGCGTGTGTGTGAGAGAGAGAGAGAGAGTGATGCGGCGCTGCTCTCTCTTCGCTGAACCAAAATGTAATGTTTCTCTTCATAGACTCAACCCAAAGAAAGGTGAATTTCTTCCAGACCTGGAGCACTGACTCCATCATGTGCCGCTATGGCTTTATACCTTTATGAACTATTCTCTCTGCTGACTCATAACAGACCATTTTATTTTATTCAGGCAGAGCCCAATTTTGAAAGTGAGCCATGGTACAGTGCCATAAAAGGCTACTGTAGTGAAAAAAGATATATCCAACAAAAAAAACAGCGTAGGCTTTTTTTTGTGTGTGTGTGTGCGTGCGTGTGCGTGTGCGTGTGCGTGTGCGTGTGCGTGTGCGTGTGCGTGTGTGTGCCCCTTGGCTTTAACCATGGAATTCATGCTCCCCAGAGGATGGTCCGTATTGATTGAATGACTAAAGTGGCCTTTAAATGCTGTAGCGCCATCTTTAAGCCCTGCTCCCATTAAAAGAGGGTATTTTGGGGTAGGGAACGCCCCTCCCGACAATCGGGGGCCGTTCCCTATACACCAGCCTAGAACGCGAGCAAATATCGGGCAAGATTATCCTGTAGTGAGAGTGGTTCAAATCTTAAACGTCTCGATTTACAGACGATAATTTTCAAACGTGTTCGATAATAGTACAACTAAACAACTAAAATGAACAATACATTGTGAGAAGCAGCATGGCCTATATGGCCAAGAGCTAGTGGCGATTCTTAATCTTGTCTTTTAGATTATTTTAAGATTTTTGAGCATTTCTGTTTCCGTTTTATTTGGACAGGACAAATAAAACATGTCCTGAATACTGTACTATCCCTAGCCTGTCACACAATCCCTTACACGGCATGTTTACAACATAACCACAGTAAGCTGTTGAAAGGCAAGGAAGAGTAATCCAGGTAAGCAAATACCCCAAAGCGGAAGAGTCTATTCACCATGTGTGAATCAAAGCCTCCATGCCTCCTGTACCAGTGGTCCCCGCCAGCCACAATGACGTAAGTGCTCCTATGACGACATAGGTGTCCAAACGTGCATTACACCCACACACACACACACACACACACACACACACACACACACACACACACACACACACACACACACACACACACACACACACACACACACACACACACACACACACACACACACACACACACACACACACACACACACACACACACACACACACACACACACACACACACACATTGAGTGAGCGTATTTGGCTGTTATAATTTCATCCTTTGGTTTTCTATCCATTTGAAATGAGGAAAGCAGAGGAGAAGAGAGATCTCAAAGAGGGGGGGGGGTGGTACCGTTGTTTATGCAAGAACACAGTGATCATCTCACCGCTCCTCTCCCCCCCCCCGGAGGATGAGGCATTACAGTAATACAGGTGTTTAAAACCCCATTCCTCAGGGGGCTGATTAGGGCACATTACCAATGCTCTCTTATCTCGCATTCCCACCGCATGCTGTTGCTGTTATGGTATACACACAGACAGTGTGGCACAGTGTCTGACTGAAAACTGAGACGGAAAACAGTGGGCTGCTCGATCATCATCATCCACCACCGAGCTATTCTCAGATGGGCAGAGATCGGAGAGATACCTTCTCTGTCTCTCTGTCAGAGTCTCTGTCTGTCTGTCTGTCTCTCTCTCTGTGTCTTGTCTCTCTATCTCTCTCGCTCTCCCATATAGCTGGCATTTCATCCCACGCCTCCCCTCCATCCCCTCCCTTTCTCCTCCTCCCTGTTCCAGGCCGTTAAATGAGTGGGCTTATCTAAGCCTAATTGGTTTAAGGGCAAACAGAAATAAGCAATGACTCTGTAAGTGGGGGAGAATTACTGCTGCTGTTGGCAAGAACCGTCCACACACCATGGAGAGAGAGAGAGAGAGGGAGAGAGTGTGTGCGTGTGTGTGTGTGTGTGTGTGTGTGTGTGTGTGTGTGTGTGTGTGTGTGTGTGTGTGTGTGTGTGTGTGTGTGTGTGTGTGTGTGTGTGTGTGTGTGTGTGTGTGTGTGTGTGTGTGAGAGAGAGAGAAGAGTGTGAATGCATGGGGGGCAGATTGGAGAAAAGACAAGAAGGAGAAGGAATAGGAGGGGTAGGATGGGGGGAGAAAAGAGAGAGAAAGAGGTCTGGCCATCATGCATCCTTTTCTCCAATGGTATGCAAATTCTCTCTCTCTCTGAGGGCATGGGGCGGCCATAGCTGAGTGGTTAGTGAGCCCGCCTAGGGAGCCAGAGGCCCTGGTTGCCCCAGGTACGATTCCAGGCCACGCCAGCATATGCGTCGATGAAATGAAATTTGTCCCTGAGCAAGACTCTTAACCCCTAATTGCTCACAGGCCCTCATTGGAAACAAGACCGCAAGGACTTTCATGAACGTCCTGTTAAAAGGAATTATCCTTATCCTGAGTGCATTTCTGTTGGAGGACAGAAGGTAAACTACCGGTGTGTGTGCGTGAGTGTGTGAGTGAGTGATAGTGAGAGTGAGAGTGAGAGTGAGAGTGAGCGTGTGCGTGTGCATGTGCATGTGCATGTGCATGTGCATGTGCATGTGCATGTGCATGTGCATGTGTGTTGCTGGCCACCTCCAACAATAACAGATCCATAATGTTTTTACAACTTTTTATTAGATCAGAGTCCTCTCTCTCTGCTGTGACCATATTGATATTGTAACATACTATAAACCCCCCCACACACACAAACACACACACACACAAACACACACTATGCATGTATGTACTGTACATCCTCACACACTGTACACACGCTATACATTCCTGTGGCTGGAAAACGTATGCACCTGCAGTTTATACCCGTTTGCAGTCTCCCCCCAATGGACGTTGCGATGCAGCGTTGCCACCAGAAGGCTTAAAGAAAATTATCATACACGGCCAAAAGAAGAGAAATCACAGATATGTGATGTGCATCGTAAACAACAACCTTGTTTGACACGACTACACTCACATACTCAACCAGTGAGCGCAATACCAATAGCCACAAAAAGGGGAGAGAAACATGTGCGCGCCAGATGCGCCGCATGGAAGCAGGCAACTTCCTGGACCCTACTCAAACGAACGAGACTCACACTAAAACGCCGATCTATTGGATAAGGTCAAATAGTTTGAATGTTTGAATTAATCATTCAAACGTGTAGCCGCCTAATCGTTAGAATTGAGAGCTTATTTTGGGCATGGAAATAACAGTTTTATGAGTCAGTGGTTCTCAACCAGTGGTCCCGGGGACCACCAGTGGTCCTTGAGGGGGTTCCAGGTGGTCCCCAGCTAAATGATGGAGAGTTGCAAAATGGACCTTTATAGATCTTTAACTCTTGAGAGTATAAAATGAAACCAAATGGACCCTTATAGATCTTTAACTCTTGAGAGCGTAAAATGAAACCAAATGGACCCTTACGGGTCCATTTGGTTTCATTTTACGCTCTCAAGAGTTACATTATTGTTAAACATCTGCATTGTTTAGTTAAAGAATTGTTATTTTTATCAACGTTTGCCTGTTGTCTCTCCTATGGTACCAACATCAATACAGCATGGAATTGTGGACAAAATCTTATCCAACGACAACCAAATATTCTATGTCTTGTGGGTCTGAGAGTCTAAATCTCATCAAACGGTGGTTCCGTGGCTCAAATGCCGAATAAATAATGGACCTTGAAATTAAAAAGGTTGAAAACCTGGTTAACACATTTAACCACTTTCAACCTGACATCCCTATCGTGGGCATGAAAAAAAGTCAAAAGAAAAAAGTATCTAAGGTGAAAAAGAATAAAGAATTTCTCCATTTTTGGAAAAACAGCAGATCTATAAGCTCACAATGGGTCGCGTCGCGATACATTTTTAGCTATTTGCCATTTTGCTCTTTGTCATTATGACAAAGTACACAGCACTCAAGTTGTTAATATGCTGCATCAATAGTTTCTTTTCAAAGCGTTAAAAGTCTCTCAGTGCATAACTGGCCCTATACCTAGTAGTCTAGTGAGTGAGTTCTACGGTTCGCTGTCCGCCCCGTGTGTATCAGAGGCTGATGGACGTCATTGTCCTGTTTGCTGTGGTCAAAGAGCGAAGCGTGGCGCTCACTGCTCACCTCTGTCGGGTGGAAACCTCTCCATGTACACTCCAAAACTGTTACTTTTCAGGATTGAAATAAAAAAATATGTCAAAAGAGGCAGATCGGCAGAAGCTCAAAACTTCAGCTTCTGCTTTTTGACGCACGTCATGCATCAAGCATAATGATTGACTGGAAAGACGCCACCTGTGTTTTTAAATGACTTTGCATGTATGTAAATACAGAATGATCTAGGAACACATTTCCTTACCTCAATCTGCATGTGAAAAGGCAAAACTGGTAATGTAGTCAATTCGTGCACTTTTTTATAGGCAAAATCATATATTTGGGGACTTTTTGGGCATTATACAGAGGGTAAGATAATCATACAAATATTATACGGTAATTATCGTAAACCTTGCAACAACGCCGATGGGAAGATCTATATCTGTATCTGCATGCGTGGGCGGGTGAGAGCGAGACAGAGTTTCTAGGGAGATTCTGTCATTCTAAAACAACATTTAATTTATCTCCAATATGCGTCCATATGGTCATTCGTGACCCCCCCCCAGTCTCACACTCCACATGCACGCTTGCATGCGCGCACACGCGCACACGCACAGCAATCTCTGACACTTTGTTTGTGATTATGGGGCTGATGTGGTGATTAGGGGCCATATAATCAGATTAAGGCTGACACAAAGAGGCCGTGGCTGTGCACCGTCTCTCCCTGGCTCCCTCACACACACACACAAAGGACGGAGGGGAAAGAGCAACAGATTGGAGATCAGATCAGTGAAAGATTTCAACCTGCCTGTGGGACAACCTCCTTTCAATTAGTGACCCAAACAAGGAAATCACTTTCATCCTTGTTACCCGGGTAACCCTGGGGCCGTCTCCCCGTCCATCTGTTTCTATACAAGCCGACCGCTCTCTCTCTCTCTCACTCTCTCTCTCGTCCTATCTTGTAAAGGTGACGGCCGTACACTCACATCTCTCTCTCTCTCTCTCTCATTCTTAAATCAACTCACTGACTTTCAGAATTGACCTTCCTCAAGTTTCTTTTTTTTTCTCCTTTCTTTCTGTCTTTCTTCCTTTCACATTGAGTAAACAGTGGGGAACTCAAAAATATCCAGATACCGCTCCCGCAGTCCTCCCAGAGGTAGTAATTTGGGGCTGGACTGGGTTTCCATTACTGTGTTGAAATCTGATGAACACAAGGAGGAAAAGCCACTGCAGAATTACAGAGCAGCGAGCCAGAGTTGGGCCAGATTCCAGGATAGAGAGAGTTGTAATAATTTAAAACAGAAAGGCTACATCTGAGTAAATTCATGCTAGTGTATGCCACCCACTTTATTTGTTTCTAATTTGTTCAATTACGCTACAGAGAGTGATGGGAGAGCCACTCTGTGTGTGTGTGTGTGTGTGTGTGTGTGTGTGTGTGTGTGTGTGTGTGTGTGTGTGTGTGTGTGTGTGTGTGTGTGTGTGTGTGTGTGTGTGTGTGTGTGTGTGTGTATATGTGCGTGTGTGTGCAGCATGCAGCTGGAAAGAATGACCACAGAAAAGCTTACGAATTAAACAGCAGCCAACGTCTGAGGCTACAGCCCTGATATCTGTCCCTGGTGGCCCGTAATGGAAATAAAAAACACATTTAATCCGCCAGATATTAGCTATTGGTGCCACTGCTGCATGTGGATGATGATGTGTCGTGTGTGTTTGTGTGTACACACATGTGTATTTGATTGAAGGGGGATAGCCTACCGTAAAGGGCATACACATACAGTATAGGATAGACAGGTAAAAGGGAAATAGCTATGGCAAATGATAAAGGAATAGACATGACATGGGATCGGAGAAAAGGGAGAGGTTACGTCTATTGACTGCCGGTAAGCTTTAAGGTAAGGTAAGGTAAGGTAAGGTAAGGTAAGGATAGAATTAGAACAACAAAAAGTATCCCAGATTGAAAAGGCAGTATCACAATGTACCAGAGGGTCCCTGTTTGGCAGCACAAGGGTCGTTATCAGCGTTATGATCTTAGAATAATGATCTTATGATGAAATGATAGGCCTAATAATACATCTACCAGTACCCGCTAGTCTTCCCTAATCAAAACACAAGATGTTTTCGCTGTGGCCTAGAAATGGTCTTTGAGAAACATGCATGTTAAAAAGCACAGGCTCCTCAGAATAACCCTACACAATAAACAATGCTATCTTTAAGTTGCTGACACGCATTGAAAAACACTAGATAGCCATACTATCATCATTCTTGTGACATACGTGTGATGCCTATATCTCATAGAGCATTGGTTCTCAAAGTGGGGTCCACGGACCCCCAGGGGTCCTTGGAGGGGGCACCAATGGGCCCCCAGCCAAATGACAGATAGTTTGGAATCGGAACTAAATGGACCCTCATGTGGCTGTAACTCTGAGAGTGTACAAATGGATCCTAACGGGTCCATTTGGTTCCATTTGTACACTCTCAGAGTTAATGTCGTCAAATGGGGGTCCGTGGCTCAATGCGTATCAAACTGGGGGTCCTTGAAATGTAAATGTTTGAGAATCACTGTCATAGAGGGATACATAGAAAGAACATTGAGTAAAGCACAGACGCTACTCATCCTGTGTGCAACGCACCTATACAGTAATATTCAGCACCAAGGCTAGAGGGACCAGAGAGACAAGGCAGAGAGAGGAGCAGAATTAACAGTGAAGAAATGGGCCACTCTCTGGTGTGGGTCACTGTGTGGGTTAACTAACACAGTGATTCTCAAACTGGGGTCCGAGGACCCCCCAGGGGTCCCTTGGGGGGTTCCAGGGGGCAAAACGTAGCTGTTCAAAAATAGCAGATGACGCGCTGTGAGCTTCTTGTAGAGCAATTTTGTTATATATATATTTTTTTTAATCTTGAAAGTATTGGGACATTTTGCATTAATTAGATTTTTTATTTTACACAAATCTTCTCTTCTGGGGGGGTCCCTGGCACAAACAAATTTCAGATGGGGGTCCGCAAATATGTATTAATGAAAAAGATTGAGAACTACTGAACCAACAGCGTTACACCCCATCATGAACATCACCCAAAGTAACGACAAAAAGACAGTGTCAGTGCATCCAAACCCCATGTAGAAATAAAGGGGGATAAAAAAAACACAGATTCCACGTGCATCGCATCCCTGTAGACTCTGGATCCCCAGCAGACAGAGGAGGCAGTGCCACACAGCACCATGGTACACAGGAGCACAGAAAGAAACAGGGCTCTCCAGCACAAAATAAATCCCAAATCATGTATTTACCTTCCATCGCAGAAGCTGGGATGACCATCACCATCATCACGCATAAAAGCGCCAACAAATCCGCCGTCATGACAGAAAGAAGAGGGTTTAGTAAAGTCTCCACCACAGCCAGGTCTGTCCCCCCAAAAATGAAAAAGAGACGCACAACACGGGCTGCGCGTGAAAAAAGAAACAATCCCTTCGGTTTGTTGTCACTTAGAAGCGGCGTGTATGTATATATATTCCACAGTAAAAGGTGTATAGCCTGGTGTTGTTGTGTGAGTCACATTTCAAGCCCCGTAGTAAAACGGTTGTGTGACAATCAGCGTACTAGAGAGAGAGAGAGGAGTAGGAGAGTGGACTGGAGAGACGGGGGGCAGTGTTGCCAGTTTTTGCGAGAGAAACAAGCAACCGGGTCTAGTAAAGCAAGCCCAAAAGAAGCGTTGGTTATTTGAAAATAGCCGATCTACGAGCTTGTAGATCTGCTATTTTCACAACGACAACAAAAAAAATCTTGAAGAAACTTTGAAAAATTTGAAATATTTTTGAAACATTTTAACAACACAAATCTTGTATGAGGGTCTCTGCCCTGGCACAACATACTTTCAGATAGGGGGGGTCTGTGGACAAATACATATTAATTTGCCATGCAAATGTTTAAGAACAACTTAAACAACATTAGGAATAGGAAACAAGCCCCAAATAAGCAACTATACACTTTAGAAACAAGCACCAAAAAAAAAAAACGCATAGTAGTGAAGTGTGTAATGTGTATATGTGTCTGTCATTAAATGTTTCGATGAATTGAGTACAAAGGAACCCAATGGAAACAAGCCATAGTGCTTTCTTGGGTTTCAAATCCTCTTCACAGACTTTGTATTGAACTGTACTTCCCTGTGCTTCTCTTTGCAAACTGTTGCAAAAAAAGTATTCAATCAATAAACCAAAGCAACTACCAATATTTACAAACAACTTTACAGAAAAGAACATGCTTATAACAAGCCGACATGGCAACACTGGGGTATGAGAGTGGGGTGGGGGGGGGGGCACCCAAGACTATTGCCTGCTCACAGGCCCGTTAAAGCGCCGGGGCCAATCACGGGTTGAACACTGAAACTCTGCTAACCAATCGCCGGGGCTCCGCTCCACCCACCTCAGTATTGTGAAAACACCACCAAACTTTTCCCTGACCTATTTGATGCGGGCGTCCGTTTCATCGAAGGGAAATAGCCCCACTAGTTGGCTGAAGGTGGGTACTGCAGCCCCCACACGACCTGGGAGTCTAGAGTCTACTAACTACACCCACATAAGAGTAGATGATTTATGTTATATTAGGCTAAAGACTAAGTCATTTATTATTATTTTTTTCTTAACCATTTTCTTTTGGATGAATTGAGTACTAAGGACCCCAATGGAAACAATGCCATAGGCTTTCTTGGGTTTAAAATTCTCTTAGCAGACCTCGCATTGAACAGTACTTTCCTGTGCTTTTTTGAGTGGTGCCAGCCACTCCTACACTTGACCATATGTGTGGGTCCGTCCGTCCGTCCGTCCGTCCGTTTGAGCATGGCATCAACAGCTGCAGCTGATTGCAACACAAGGATGCAACCAGTTACACTAATTCAAAGGCACCACTCTCTTCACACTGGGTGTGATTTTTTTTTGCAAACTGCTAATAAAGTATTCAATCAATCCATCTACCATTTAAACCCCATATGGTTGAGCGGAGTCCCTCAGGGATCTATACTAGTATCTTTTCTCTTTTCTGTTATAGAGGAGAACGCGACGCGTTGTGAGCTTGTCGATCGGCTATTTTCCGCGAAAGCTTTCCCCACAATATCGTCGTTCAAGTGGTTAAATAAAAAACATAAAATCAATAAGATTCTGCCATCACTCAATTCACAGACAAATATAGGCTACTTGGGTCTGGCTGATTCCCTTCTTGCCAGCCACGTTGTGTATAGCATCAAAGTCTGTCTCCTCACTGCAGGGCTACTATCTCATCATCACAGCATAAATCAATGAGAAATTGCTTTAAAAAAAATAACATAGCTGTTTGAGCATCATGTCAGTGGGCTTTAGTGAAGCCCCATACCAGGCTCACCACCACCTCACTGTGAGGGATCTCACGTTATATGCCAAGTCTATCACTTTTCAAGTGAAAAAATATGATGCTATCTGCAAATACCTTGTAAATTGAATTAGGCTGTACACGTTCGTTGAATCCCAGCTTATTATTAAGCATCTAATTTACCAGCGTGAGCGATTTCTGAAATTGACAGCCAGCAGCACCACACACACACACGCACGCACGCACGCACGCACGCACGCACGCACGCGCACGCGCACGCGCGCACACGCACACGCACACGCACACGCGCACACGCACACGCACACGCACACGCACACACACACGCACGCACACACGCACACACACACAATCCTCCTCCCACTCACCATGTAGTATGCATCATTTCGTGTGTCTACTGTCTATAAGGTCCAACGCGTGGTCTGGCAGCCTCCATCTCCCATTATTCTCATCACAAGGGCAGACCCCCATTTGCATTGAGACTGTTCTTTAATGGCTTTGGCAAATCCGCCGGCACTTCCTAATGATATTTAACAGGCGCTGCACATCAGCTTCCGTCTCCTCACCTCCCTCACCTCTTTTGTGTGCACGCGCCGCCGCAACAGATGGTTGACACAAAGGGACTTTTCCCCCCAGGGACACACATGGGACAGAGTACCTAGGCACGCCAGAGAGGGGAAAAGGGAGGGGTATTATCCCCCCCCCCCCTGTGTACCCTAGTACTATTCTCCAGTCTTGGGCTATCTATCTACTACTCTGTCCCTGGAGCTGAGGAACTGTGATGGAGCTGTTAATCTAAAGCCTGAATAGGCCTGGATTTTACCTGGGGCCTGAAACCTCTTCACAACACACACTGGCCTGTTGCTCCACTCCAACAGCAGGCAGCACATCACGTTTTAATTGGTTTATTTATAACTGCACCTCAAAGAGGAGGCTTATCAGTTGGGATACAACAGAGAAACATTTTTGTTTCCACCACCACCCGCCTAATAATAAGGAAGTAAAGTTGATTTATACTGTGTTGTGCAATGGTGCAAATGCAAGCTCACAATGCATTGCAACATGCCGCAATGTGAACTTGTAGATCTGCAATTTTTGGAGCACAAGACTGTTGTATGATGACACTAGAGGTTTGGGCCGCTGCACGGCCCTCCCGTCTAGTAGCCTGGCCCATAGATATAGAAACCTAGATACCTCATTGGCCTCTGCAGTTCGTTGGAGCGACCTGTTTCGTATGGTGGCTGCCATATTTCCGGGGGGCACGGGCACTGGCCAATCACAGCGTGTTGACTACCGGCCAATCACAGCGCGTCTTTTCCAGGACTTGTCAGAATCTAGTTGTCCCGCCCCCACCTGCCTCTGATTGGCCTAACGAACGTCCCCTTCTGTGACGCACACGGATATTTCCAGCTGCCCCCCCCCCCCCCCCCCCCCGGAAACGGAAGCGCGCCCGCGATACAGACGCCTCAGAGCCAGAGGAGGCGTTATATGTCTATGGCCTGGCCCGCACATCGGAGACAGAGACAGCAGAGCGTGTCGACGTTCATTGCAGCACGGGTGTTTGTGTCGACGCGCAAATGGAAAGCGAAACCTAACTGCAACATGCAAACCTAAAGCGAAGCGAGACCTAACTTGTCGGAGACCCAGACAGACAAACAGCTTGGAGACGCAAACAGCCACGCATGCACGCGACTCTCTATTGTATATTAGGATAGTATAACTGAAATGATACCACGACTAGAGCCAATCGGGTGCAACAGTTAATTGAACTAATCAAATAAATTGAATGAAATCTACAATATCACAAACTCACAATGCATCGCGATGTGGCGCATTTTGAGCCTGTAGATCGACTATTTTTGCGCAACCTCGTATGACAAAGTAGGCCTACCATATAAAATAGAGCTTATGTGTTTAAAATCACGAATTGATTAAGTAATCGATAGAAAAATCGCATAGAAGATCATCTATAGTTGCAGCCCTAACCACACACAACTATATCCACTTTGTTCAGCCAGTGTTTGGGAGTGAAACGGAGATTGTAAATAGGATGAGAACAGCCTCCCGCAACTCATCTATCTTTGGCGTCCTTTTGGACGTGCCACCGCTCCTAACCTTTCTCCTGACGAAAATCAAACGGGCAGCAAATGAAAAGTGACGGACTCCTAACAAGCGAGCACTCCAGCCCTGGGACAATGCTGCGACAGATGGACGAGGGCAGGAGCACACAGAGCTACGGTAATGCCTCAGGAACATCATGGCGACGGGGCGGCCGACTTGGGGCAGCGCTTGATTGGGGCGCCATTTGTCATTTTTAATGGTGTGGCGAAGGAGCAGCAGCACTATGGGCATGACACAGCCCCCGGGCTGCATCATGCCGCTGTAAGGCCACCGTTCTTATTTTTCATCGGGCCAGCCACAGGCACCTCTGACTCCACAGGTCATCTCCAGAGAGAGGAGCTGCCCAGGCTAATCTATCGCTGTTTGCTGTCCACACCCTGGGGTGGGGAAGGGAAGGAAGCAGGGAAGATAGAGGAGAGGAGGTGAGAACAATAGTACCACTGCTGGAGAACATCCTCCCTTACATTACGCACACAGACACACACACACTTCCACACATCACACACCCACACACACGCACGCACACACGCACACGCACACGCACCGGGTAGAGTGAACTGGAAACCCCAAGGTTCCCAGTTCGATCCCGGGCTGGGGGGCTCCTCCCCCAGAGTTAGTGTCGAAGTGTCCTTGAGGAAGACGCTGAACCCCTAATTGCTCCCGATGAGCAGGTTGGTGCCTTGGATGGTTTCCTCTGCCATCGGTGTATGAATGTGTGTGTGAATGGGTGAATGTAATGCACAATCTATGTAAAGCGCTTTGAATAAAATTGCTATATAAATGCACCATTTAACACCGAGCCCATGCAAAATAGATTCCGTCTCTGTGTGTGTGGTTGAGGGTAACACATTCACGGGCTTTGTTTTATTTCATTTCTCTATTTCAAGATGAGGTCCAAAGGAATAAAATGAAAAAAAGCCCTAACCTTTCCAGTGCAAATCATGAGCTATTTCTTTGGCGCATGCTTGAGTCAATCTTTTTTTGTTTTGCTCCATGTGTTTCCTGAGAGGAGCCAAGATTCATCATGTTTTTGACCTGTAAAGTAAACAACATGGTGGGGGTGTCCACATCTCCATGAAATAGACCAGTGCGCCGTTGACCTCCAAACCGCTCTCCATTATTTTCTTTCCAGAACCTGTCTCCTATCTCCGAAAGCAACCTTTCTGCTTCGGTTTTCAAAACAGCCCAGGCAGGAAATGTTAAATGTTGTGGAGCACATTTTGTTTACTCTCGCCAAAAGCGGCAACAAACACTAAGTAGATGCTAGACACAGCCCTTTCAGAATGGATCAGAATTATGCTGTGTTGTGCTTTACAAAGACATGCACTCATTATTCAGGTTTGTAAGACAGGACTGCATTGTTTGTGAGAAAGCACATGTCCATGCATGCACGTATACACGTACGGCACAGACACACACAATCACAAACTTGCACTCCATTTAAAATAACATATATACTCACACAACACACACAGCATTGTATTATGAAAACAATGCCACAGAGTAAGAGAGGGGCACGAAGCAGAGAGAGAACGAGAGAAATGGAGAAAGGAGCCAGGAGGAGAGCATGGGAGACTGTCTGGAGATGAATATGGATGCATGAAAATGAAATGCCTGAGTCAATATGGAGACAGTGCAGGGTGCCCAGGTGACAGAGGAGTGGAGTGCTACACCAAGCCCGAGGGGATAGGCTGGTTATTACACTGGGCCTCGGCTTCATCCATCTTCAGGAGGCTGGGGTGCCGGCCATTGACAATATGAGTACAAAAACCGGGCTGAATACAGATGTGCTGTGGACCAGAGGTGCCCTGAACTGAGGGTCAAGACTCACCAGAGGTTTCTAGCAGTTGGTTGCGCTTCTGGGTCACGGCACTGGAGAGTTGCTGCGAAAATGGGCTCGTGGGTCGGGGTCATACGAGTTTGTCTGAGGCTTCAGAAATATTTCGGGGTGTTTAAGATTGCGGTTTGTCGGTGGTGGGCAGAAAAAAAACATGCTCTAACATTTGAAATTAATTGGTAATTAAATGGTTTAAGCAACTTGATAATTGTTTTTAACTAACTTGCTAGTGGAGGAAAGAGAGCAGTAAGATACTAAAGTAGGCATACTCACCAAAGCCTATCTAAAGTGGGACGATACAGTATAGGGTAACTGATTATGTAACCTCTATAGTAAATATAAAAATCCCATTAATAATTCAGTGTGTTTTTTTTCTCTGGGCACTGACGTTGAGAGTGTGGATATGTAGACAGTTAGGTCAGACAGTGAGACGGGGCGCAAGCTAAATAGAGCAGCCTCATTAATCTATCAATGACGTAAAGACTAATGATACCTGCCCTCTGCCATCAGCGGGCACGCACAACGCACACACGCACGCACACACACGCGCACGCACACACACACACAGAGCACACAGAGCATTAATCATTCTTCATTCATGTAGACAGACACACTGGCATTCAAAAAGGCATACTGTAGTGATACATTTACTCTTATACACTGTCAGATACACATGTGCGTGCGTACACACACGCAAACACACACACACACACACACACACACACACACACACACACACACACACACACACACACACACACACACACACACTCACACTCACACTCACACTCACACTCACACTCACACTCACACACACACACACACACACACACACACACACACACACACACACACACACACACACACACAGGGGAGGGCCAACCGACGGTGGTGGACAGACGGGACTTCACAACGTAACATGCAGACCTGCGAGGCACACCGTTGCTCCGATCCACACTAAACTTGGCACCAACACTGGTCGGGGGTCTTTGTTTCTTTATCTAACTATGTGGAATATGTGTTTTTCATAGCTAATTAAAAGCAGTTGGGGGTAGCTTAATGGACAGTGACTGCATTTCTACTTTTAGCTGTGTTGTCATACATTGCCACTTTTTAAGTAGGATTTGTTTATTTATGAATCAAGCATTGAATTCATGGAGATTTTAGGAATTGCTTAGGAATGTGACAAAAAAAAAAATCCATGAGTTCAATGCTTCATGAGGTGTGTAATTGATAGAAAATAAGTTTTTTTTGGGTGAACTACTCCTTTAACCATAAAAAAAAGGTAAATGGTCCTCACAATGTCTATTTCTCAAATTCAACTATACTTCTGGGGACATTTGGGGGGGGGGGGGGAATATAGTAATACAAGTACACACACACACACTCGCACGCACACGCACACGCACACGCACACACACACGCACACGCACACGCACACGCACACGCACACGCACACGCACACGCACACATAAACAAACTAACAAGCAAACAAACATCCATCACACTTCAGCCACA
>NC_137611.1:39591047-39603547 GCF_963280865.1 Gymnoscopelus braueri
CATCATTATACTGTCACTTTATTTTAGTGGAGCGTGTGTGTGCGTAGTGTGCTGCGCCGCAGCGAGCGTGTGTGTGTGCATGTGTGTGTGCGTGTGGCGTGCGCATGCGTGTGTGTGAGTGTTGCTGGGTGCATTCTCTCGGCTAGCTTTACTTGAGTGTGCGCACGTGCATACGTGGGTGCATTCGTATGTACGAGTGTGTGCGTGCACACACACACGCATATATGCATGCCGGATGCGGTTGGCTTCACAACAGAGTGACGGATAATATGATAGGCACATTTCCTGCCTCAGTCACTCGGAGCCCTGTCACCTGCCATAGGGATTGTGTTGGAGACGATACATTGGCAAGCAAAACTACCAATCCATCTCCCAGGCGTGGGGCACGATGCTACCAATCTACTATCAGCGGGGGGAGAAGCGAATACAATACGCAAGAAACAGCCAGAGAGTGCTAATAAGACGCGCTGATTAATGATTAATTTCTTGACGAGCGTGATTAGGACGCATTCATCTGTTCATGATTAACTACCTCTAATGACGGAGGAAGGTTAATGGGGTTCTTCCTCACTCCGTTTTAAAAGGAACGCTTGTTTTAGCCTAACGCTACGTACACACATTTTATTTCAAACGTTTCCATCCTTTCGTTTTTTTACCTGAAGATGAGTCGGGAGGGAAGGCTGTTTGAAATGAAATGTCTGTAAAGAGCATTCAAAACAAGAGTTCTAAGAGTTCCTTTTTTAAACACTGAACATCTGTGCTTCGCAGGTTGGCTTCAGCAGCACCGAGATTATAGCAGGGATGTTTGTGTAAAAACTGTTCTGTTCTGATCTAAACCGTCCTTCCCTCACTCAACCTACCATTTACTACTTTTTAAGAATGAGTCTTGTTTGAAGTTAAATAGTTGTGGTAAGTCAGCAGGGCCGCCGTAGTACATTATTTGTGCCTTTCAATTTAGGCTAATGCCTCAAACTCCTCATTCAAAGGGCCACGCTTTGACAAGAAACAGCATTTGACATATGGTAAATTGTTACTTTTTTACCTTGGAATGCATTATCACAAGGTGAAATAAGCTGGTGATGCCTGTAGAGGAGTGTTTTTGTTTGATGTTTTTTTATTAAGCTACATTTAATGGGGTGGGGTTTCGTTAATGAGAAAACAACAAAACTGGCATGACAGCTCGTCCCTTTTACCTCGGTCTCCCAGTGACAGCTATATCCCGCTCGCTAATCGCTTCTCTTCCTCTCACTTGTTTGTGTTTCCTCAGAGAACATCATCAAAATGCATCCCCCTGTCTCCTCCTCCTCCGACGTTTTTTTCCCCTTCCTGCCTGTGACAGACAGTTCAGTCTCATCTATCAACCCCAGACTAAGGTCGAGGGCCACTGCTACGTGGAAGTACAGTACGGATGGAGCTAGCACGCACGCACGCACACACACACGACACACACACACACACACACACACACACACACACACACACACACACACACAACACACACACACACACACACACACACACACACACACACACGCGCACGCACAGTGGTGTAAAGTAACTAAGTACATTTACTTAAGTACTGTACTTAAGTACAATTTTGAGGTATTTGTACTTTACTTGAGTATTTCCAATTTCCAATACTTTTACTTTTACTCCACTACATCTCAGAGGCAAATATTGTACTTTTACTACACTACAATTATTTGAAAACTTTAGTTACTAGTTACTTTGCAGATATAAATTATTACATAATAAAACATACATTAACCACTTTAGCCCTATTTTATTCGTATGCTATTTGAAAATAGCAGATTGGCTATTTTCAAACATGTTAGTACTTTTACTTTTGGTACTTTAAGTACATTTTGATGCCAATACTTTTGTACTTTCAATCAAGTAAATTTAGAATTCTGGACTTTTACTTGCAACGGAGTATGTCTACATTGCAGTATTGATACTTTTACTTAAGTAAAAAATGTGAGTACTTTTTCCACCACTGATGTAAGCACACACGCACGTACGCGCGCACACACACAACACATCCAAGAGCTCGCAGTCACACTAAATGGGATAAACGTCTGGTGGCAGGCAGAGAGAAAGTGAGAGAAACAGAGGTCAACTCAATCTGCCCTCTCTCTGCTATACACTGATCCCTTGTCATAGGCTCAGAACCCAGCAAATGAATCCCCGGGACTGGATTTGAATGCAAACATCCCAGCACTGCAGACTTGGCCTGAGTATAGAAAAGGACGGGAGAGAGCTCACTGCTGAGGGCTCAATTTCTTGAATAAAGAGATTTAGATTGGAAAGATAATTAACCACTTATGGGGGTATTTCACTTTAAAACACTTCCGGGGTGATTTTAACATCTACTCTGGCTGTGTTTTGTGTGTGCATTTTATCAGACACGCCCCCCTCCCCCCACCGCCCCTCCCCCCTATACATCCGTTTTACTTTGAACTTCATGTTAAATTCCCTGAATATATACACGTCCTTGGTTCTGGTGACTGATATTGTCTTTCTAATGAATGGGGAGACCTTCATCTTTTTATTGGTTATTTCATGCATGGACTTCATGGATTTCATGCATGGACTTACGGGACTCCTTGACTCAACATTACATTACAGAAAATATTAACATGAAATGAAATAACTAATTGAAAAATGAATGTCTGTTTGTTTAAGTTGAATAAGCTTATATAAAACACACCCACATGTACAGTACAATCCACAAATGCACACGTGGACACACAAACACAGGTATAAGCGTCAGCATGCACAAGCACACACAAATGCACTGAGTTAACACATTGACCTTCTGATATTAACATTGACCTTTGAAAGCGATAGTCGCTCCCAGCATGCATCATCACATCAATAACCATCGCCGTCGGGCAAGGCTCAGGCTATTATCGGCCTGTTGCAGGCTCGGTGACAGGGCACGCACGCACGCACGCACGCACGCACGCACGCACACACACACACACACACACACACACACACACACACACACACACACACACACACACACACACACACACACACACACACACACACACACACACACACACACACACACACACACACACACAATGTCGAATCCTAAATGTCAAAACCATGTGCAAACAGTATGCAGTGATTGCCATAATAAAACAATCATTTACATCCGGATTTTCCGTCTGTATGCTGATTTACTTTTTATAATTATGTCTTATTAGTCTAGGCAGAATTTCAGAAAATGTGCTTATTTAAAGTGCTGAAGGCTAATCCTGTTAATTTAGGGCATACATGTTTTTTTAAGGGTATTAAGGGGGGCTGAATCCAAATGACGGTGGCCATCACTATTAAAAACACATCTTTGACTAAACAAGATAGAAACTTGATTGAATTTAGCTTTTATAGGTTTTCATGGGGAATCCAATGCCATGTTCTGATTTGAGATTAAATGTGAGGAAAGCACTTAGAACTGACCAGACCAGGAACATAATAGGAGGAAGTACAAACAGCCTACAGTACTGTACTTGCAATTAATAATTAATTTCTGCAGTAGGCCTACCACCCCTACCCCAACCCAATCGCCCCCTCTTCAGTGCTCGTCTGTTTTTTCTGTTTAGGTGGACTGTAACTACATACATTTACTTGCGTACTGTACCTATATATTTAGTATTTTCTTTAATTTAGCAAGCACATGACTTTGACTAGGAAGGGACTCTTGGGATCCAAACTTAAAGGGATATTTCACTTTCAAAAAAACTTTTGGTCATTTTATCGTCTACTCAGGCCTTTGTGAACCCCCCAGACAGTTTTTAAGTTGCTCGATTCAGTATTTAGATATTTGATATTCATTTTATTAGACACGCCCCCTTCCTATACAAACCCATTGTAACTTCAAACTCCATTTTAACCATGTTAAATTCATCAAAACACCCGTCCTTGGGTCTGGTGACTCACCCTGCCCTCCTAATGCGTGAGGGGGCCGTGTTTTTCCGATACATTTTTTCATTTATTTTATTTAATTTTTTTATTGTATTTTATTTTTTTCATTTTCCCAAAAAAAATATAGACAATAAATGAAAAAATTAATTGAAAAAACACGGCCCCCTCACGTATTAGGGGGGCGGTATGAGTCACCAGAACCAAGGACGGGTGTTTTTGATGAATCTAACATGGTTAAATGGAGTTTGAAGTTATAATGGGTTTGTATAGGAAGGGGGCGTGTCTGATAAAATGAATATCAAATATCTAAATACTGAATCGAGCAACTTAAAAACTGTCTGGGGGGTTCACAAAAGCCTGAGTAGACGATAAAATGACCAAACGTTTTTTTGAAAGTGAAATATCCCTTTAAGCACAACACATACTCCGAAAATCTCCCGGTTCGGAAAGGCTTCCCGAACTATAGTTCAGCGAGTCAGGACATGTGGAGTTCTGGGGGCGCCTTTCCGAAGCTCGGAATGACGTCAATTTATAGTTATATCACCTCCCTTTCTGAAGATAAGTTTGGTTGTCTGAAGAAGCATGTATTGTGCTTTCCAAAAATATGATAATGAATTGATTAACCACTTGAGCCCTATTTAAAATATAACATTACATGTGATGCGCTGTGAGCTTGTAGATCTGCAAATGTTTTTTTTTTTTTATGTCTGAAATTTTTTCAATATTTCTTTTTTTGAAATGTTCTAAATGACAATACAGCAATGCATTGATATTAAAATAAATGTGTACTTTTGAACACTCAATTTACTTGAGTATATACTTTGTCCACCACTGCCAACACACCCCCCCCCCCCACACACACACACACACACATTTATGACTAACAGTGACAATAATGCTTAAACACACGCACACACACACACACACACACACACACACACACACACACACACACACACACACACACACACACACACACACACACACACACACACACACACACACACACACACACACACACACACACACACACACAAACGTGTCAAAGGACATGGTTTGCAGGTGGCTCGTCCGGCCAACACCGGCCATCTCCCCCTCAGCCATCCACCCCCCCCCCTTCTGTCCTCTGTTCAATCTCCTTATCCAATCAGTGAGAGACCCCATTACCACACAGTTTCCTAGTCAATGATTTCTCATTTAGACCACATTCCCCAGATTCCCCGCTCGTTGAGGGCTTGATGGATGACCTGTCGATCGTTTGTGTGTGTGTGTGTGTGTGTGTGTGTGTGTGTGTGTGTGTGTGTGTGTGTGTGTGTGTGTGTGTGTGTGTGTGTGTGTGTGTGTGTGTGTGTGTGTGTGTGTGTGTGTGTGTGTGTGTTTAAGCATTATTGTCACTGTTGGTCAGAAACCTTGTATCTCCATATTATGTTTTTTCACCACTTCACTACTTCGTCATACAATTGTGTCAAGCGTAAGTAGTGACAAAAGTCAATCTACAAGCTCGTAGATCTGAGATGTGAGCTTGTAGAGCTGCTATTTTCACTATTTCTGAACATTTTTGTTCCATTTCCTGAAGAGTAAATGTTTTGGATATATGAGTTTTCCACCCGACATCGACGGTGTGTGTGTGTGTGTGTGTGTGTGTGTGTGTGTGTGTGTGTGTGTGTGTGTGTGTGTGTGTGTGTGTGTGTGTGTGTGTGTGTGTGTGTGTGTGTGTGTGTGTGTGTGTGCACACGTGCGCAGTGTGTGGCTACACTGTCCCCTTGTGAAGACACCAGGGAATGGTGTGAAGTTTTTTTTCTCGCAGGGAGCTGTTCTAATCAATGTGTTTGGGACGATATCAGGAACAGGAAGGGTGAATATTGTAGGCCTGTGGCCCAGCATAATGCAGATGTTTTATTGCTGTAGTTGGCATTAATATGAGCAGATGCAGAGACACATTGATGCACTGGCCATATTTCAAGTTCAAGACAGTAGAACTAGCCAGAAATAGATGATAAATTATAGTTTTCAGTACAGATTGATTTTCTTGTTCTTTCTTACAGCTGTTGTTGCCAACAAAAAAGGCATGCAGCCAAAGTTATGATTCCAAACAACTATTGAACGTGGCAATTTTTTTTGCCACGAGTGTTAATCCAAATGTTGACTGCTTTAGAGCTAACAGTATATATTATGAATACAGATTTAAGAGAAAACTAGAAAAGTGCACCCGTGTCAGTCATAACGGCCAATCGGAATGGAATCTGAAAATCTGACACTATACGTAGATGATTTGTGGCATTTTAGTGCAAAACGACCCCTCCCGCAAACCTTTAAACCCAGCTGTAGCCAATTGGAATAGACCCTGGAAAATCGGACAGATACATCTTGATCAGGATAATGTGTACCGATTTGCGTGACCTTTGGACAAAATCTTGTAGGAGTAGTAGCAAAACGTGTGTTTCGAAGAGAACGCAAAATGGTGTAAAATGTTTTGTCAGGCAGAAATATGGGGAGGAAGCATGAGCTCAGTTCAGGGCTCTCCCCAGGCTGGCGGAGGGAGAGTAGCGCACAGGATTACAAGCTTAGGCATTGGCACTGGGTGAAAAAATAAGGTTACAAAAATCGTGGGATAAAAGTTTTAAGAGTAAAAAAAATAAAAAATAGTTGCGTCATGATGTAATAAGGAATCCAGGGAAAACTACATTTTGATTGTATCCGGCTTGACGGAGACAAAATCATATAAGACTGAATGACACATCAACAATGCCTGCATGGTTCCCCATAATGCAGAGGTACATTTAAATCAAACAAACTTATTGCTGCCAATGTCCACTAGAGTTAAATTCAAAAACCCAGGCATTAATTCTAGGACAGGGATACTGCAAAGATAATGATTGTATTTTATTTATTTATTTATCCTGGTTTGGTTCTTGACTTTTACTCTTACCTGTAGGCCTACCTCTGTTTCATTCTCACTGCTGTTGACGCGTGAATGTCGCTCCTTTCAAAAAATGTATCTCAACTCACTGTATTATACAGTACCTTTCATAAACCTACCGATAGAGAGACCTCTACACTTTAGAATTCAAACCAGTGTTGCCAGATTATGTGAGAGAAACAAGCAACCAGGTCTAGGAAAACCAGCCCAAAAGAAGCGACAATGGGTCACATGAGCACTTTAACATAATACATCAGCTATTTGAAAATAGCAGATATACAAGCTCACAACGCGACGCGATGCGACGCGTTGTGAGCTTGTAGATCGGCTATTTTCAAATAAAATCTTGCGGGGAAATTATAATAAGCAGATCTGGCAACCCTGCATATACAGTAGCATGTGTTATTGAATCCGAGTCCTTCACGGCTGCAGCACAGCAGGACACAGGTGCAGAGTAGCCTCGGAAACCCAGGCTTTTTTTTTTGTTACAAAAGAAAAAAAGCCTGGGGGAGCGATGCAAGAACGATGGTCTTGGACCTTGTTATCTCCTAACCAATCAGAGTGCAGAGGGGCGTCGCTCTAAATTTGGTGACGTCAGCGTGCTCCGTGCACAGGCCAAGGGGGGGAGGGGAGGGGAGGCGGGGACATAGATTGGTGAAGCAATAGGAAGCCACGCACAAATCCAGGCGGCTGTGTTTGGGTCCGCCCTTCAAGACCATGGATTGAGCTCGTAGCCTCAGGCTAGGTGCAGAGTGACGGGGACCTGTGCCAAGAAAGGAATATGCCTGTGTGACAGCGTAGCCGGTATGGCAGCTGCCCTGCCATAGTGGCATGACAGAGATCAGCCGGCTATACCCGCCAGCCGTGGCCTGTCAGGGAGGTGTAGCAGGAGAGAACCGCACCACATAACAGAGGAAAAGATAGAGACTCCTGGCCTGGGGGTTATTTCGCAGCCACTGTCTGTATCCCAAACAATTGCATCTTTTCGTAAGTAAAAATGTTAAATTGCAGGATGTTTAAGGATATAGTACATAATCAGTGGTGTAAAGTAACTAAGTAAATTTACCCAAGTACTGTACTTAAGTATAATTTTGAGGTATTTTTACTTTACTGGAGTATTTCCAATTTTGAATACTTTTACTTCTACTCCATTACATCTAAGAGGCAAATATTATACTTTTACTCCACTACAATTATTTGAAAACTTTAGTTACTATATAGTTACTTTGTAGATTTTTATTATTATTACAAAACATACATTAACCACTTGAGCTCTATATATACTTTGGCCATTTGAAAATAGCCGATCTACAAGCTCGTGAGCTCGTAGATCTGCTATTTTCAAAAAAATATGTATACATTTGAAAACCGTGAAACGGGACATTCTGCATAATGAGTACTTTAAGTACATTTTGATACCAATACTTTTGTACTTTTACTCAAGTCCAGACTTTTACTTGTAACAGAGTATTTCTACATTGCAGTATTGATAATTGTACTTAAAGTTGTACAATGCAGAATCACAAATAACGATTTTTAGCAACCTCTGCTGGTCACTACCGTCACTGCATACAATTTCCCTAGTCCTCGATTACCCAGAATTCCATTCGTTTTCACCGGAAGCCGGAAGCGTTTCAAAAAGCGATCTTTTAATTGTTTTATACTATCTACGGATCGTTTCTCTTAGCCAGTGGAGCATTAGTTACCATGAGCTGTGCTTTCCTTTTCTGTTCTTTTTCGATCTTCCAATCCTACATTATCTTAAAATCAGCGTGAGGTTCCTTTTTGTTAATAGCGCGGTAGTTCCTGGCCAAACAGGAAACCGTTGCGGTAGTTCCTGAGGACGTCGGCCACGACGTCATGACGTTGGCCAGGAACGTCATTTTCCCGGGAAAGTCCCCCCCGTACACGTTCAATAGAAAATATATAAATAAAAGGCTTCCGGGGGTGAAATTCACGGAGTGGGTGTTGTGAAACTTTTGCCACTCGCAAAAGATATACAATTTAACTTTAGTTTTGTTGAAAACGTTACCTAGTATTACTTTAAGTAAAATAAATGTATTTTGTTCCACCACTGTACATAATGAGCCTTAATGAGGTCTGTGGTCTGTAGACTGGTTCTAGACTCTGGTATTCCATTTACAAGGAAGCTAGATAGATAGCGTTTGTAGCCACGTAGCGCTAATATGACAAAGTTGGTTCGTCAGTCGGGCCAGCTTCTATCCATCTGTTCATTCACCACTTTAATCCTATGGCCTTCGCTCTAGGGTTGTCTCAATTCCAAGGAAATAGCCGATCTACAAGCTCACAAGGTGTCGTGTTGCAACCCGCTGTGAGCTTGTAGATAGTTTCGGTGACAAGATTTGTTTTAGAGAGGGAAAGAAAGTAGGTGGCTTAGTATAGACCCCTGGGGGACTCCGGAACTATGTATATATGGTTTAAGTGGTTACGATTTCTAACATCTGGGGCACATTGAAAAGTGGAATGTTCCTCACTAGCTAGCTGTATCCTCTCAAATGAGTACTCCTGGGGTATATAGCTGCCAATAACATGTTTTTGTGCTCTCTTCAACTATTTTCTAAGAAGCCTGATGGTAGTGGATCAAAGCTCTTCTCTCATATCCCCAATGAGTTTTCAATACAGCAGCTCATCAACATGCCATGGATTCACTGAGTAAAGGATAGCTCATCTGCCCCACATACTGATACAGCTATTTACCTGCACCGGTAGACCAGTGTTGCCAGATTCTGCGATAGAAATAAGCAACCAGGTCTATGAAAACAAGCCCAAAAGAAGCACTAGCCACCACATGAGCACTTTAAACCTATATACATCAGCTATTTGAAAATAGCTGATGGATGGACTACTATTGAGGTTGTACTGTAGGTGTGCTATTTCAAAAGAAAGTGCAAAATGTGGAACATTTTGGAAACATTTTAGCAACACAAATCTGATACGGGGGTCCATGGCACAGCATCATTTCAGGGTGGTCCGCAGACAATACATATTAATTTGGGGGTCCTTGACATGAAAATGTTTGAGAACCACTGGTTTAAACAATAATTAATACATTTGGAAGCAAGCAACCTACAGCTACCAATATTTACAAGCGACTTTAGAGAAAAACAAGCCAAAAGTTGCTATAATAAGCAGACATGGCAACACTGCGGTAGTCACACAAGTTCACAATCCATCTGTCCATCCAAATGTTTGAGCCTCCCCTTCACTAGCAAAGGCTTTATGCTCACTGGACTTGTATTGACTATATGACCTGCGTCCAAGCACCTGTGTTGAAGGATGAAGGTATTACATTTTCTATGGCAGCACACACTCTGGGAATTGATCATGTTAAGATGTGTGTGAACATACTGCACTTTGACCTGAGCTACTACATCTTTCAACAGCCTCTCATCTAGGATATCGCCCCCACATCAACGAAAAGACAAAACAAAGAAACACATTTTGCAATTCCAGTGCTCCGGTCCACCTTTACAATGTGGAAAACGACGCTAGAGCAGTCCTGTGTGTTAAGTGGCTTGTTTTATTTAGCTTCCAGATGGACAGAAGGACAAGTTCACCAGACATGGCCTCCCTCCAAAGCACCAGCCTTTTCCCATATCAGTCCCTGGAGCAACATGGCAGCTGAGAAGGTCAGAGGTTGTTATGGATTGGTTAGGGCCAGAGAAGATGGGATAAGTCCCAGTGGTAAGCTCAAATGTCAGCTGAGCTGAATCTTTAATGTAGCGTCGTTATGGATCACAGTCTGAGCTGTCATTGTCACAGGAAATGTGTTGGGGTGCGGCATTGGCAGCCAGCTACGGTATGCTTCACCCCTTTCAATTTAAAAACGGGCCCCACCCTTCTGGAGGGCCCTAGACTGACATGCAAGACTAAAAAAAAAGAAAAACCAGTACTGTTCCTGATTAATCCTGTCTTACCTATTTATATTACATATTGTCACGTGTCACTTGACCAATGTTAGCTTGGCTGATGGAAGCTCACTTCAAAAAATATATTATTTTTTTGAAGTGACACACCTATTTATAGTTTTCTATGTCATCATGCGTCTCGCTAGCCAATCAGAGCATTGGTGACAACAATATTGTCACGTGTCACGCGAAGCTTGACCAATGTTAGCTTGGCTGAGACGGGGACACACACGGAAGGACAAGAACGAAAACATACTCTCCACCTCTGGCGGAGACAATGAGAAGAGGTGGTAGAAAAATACTCACATTTCTTACAGGAAAACAAATGATTTATATCCTTTTTTAGATACAATACAAATGTTGTATTATTACAACTGTGGGTCTTGCAGGGTTAAGTAAACGTATAAATACTGCAATGTAGACATACACTGTATTTCTAGTAAAAGTCTGGAATTAAATCATCATAATCAATAATCAAAATTTACTTAAAGTAACAAAAGTAGAAAGTACTCATTATGAATTTTACAAGTTTTCAAATGTATAAACAATCTTTTTAAAATAGCAGATCTACAAGCTCACAATGCGTCGCTTGTAGATCGGCTTTTTTCAAATGGCCCGAAATGTATATAGGGCTGAAGTGGTTAATGTATGTTTTGTAATAGTAATCAAAACTAGTAACTAAAGTTTTCAAATAATTGTAGTGGAGTAAATGTACAATATTTGCCAATGAGACGTAGTGGAGTAGAAGTAAAAGTACTGAAAATTGGAAATACTCCACTAAAGTAGAAATACCTCAAAATTGTACTTAAGTACAGCACTTGAGTAAATGTACTCAGTTACTTTACACCACTGATCCTATCCTACCGTGGAAACAAATCCAACAACGACATCATCTCTAGGTCCTGCATTCCGCCCTCTCCCACCTCGACAATAACAAGGACGGTAGATGTTTCTGTCGTTTTTGACGCCACTTTCATCGTGCGACAAGTCGATCGACACGAGTCACTCAAAGCACAAATTGGCCTTAAGAGGATTATGAAGGACAAACATCACCCCAGTAACAGACTGTTTGTGACAATGCAGAGTCAGACTGACAAGCGCTTGAGGTGTCTCATAGGCTCACAGCCCGGGGCTTAAGGCCTAGGAAGAGCTTTTTCCCCGCGGCTGTCAGAGCCCTGAACACGGACATGGAAAAAAAACTAATAAATAAATAAAACAAAACAAAACAGAACAAAAAACATCACACGGACAGAAAGACATCTGCCCCTGTTGCTATGCCGAATTCAGTCCTGGGACGAGAAAGGTCCCCTCCGCCGTGGGAGCGCTCATACACATTGCGTACTGCAGTGCTTCTCAAGGGGTCCTTAAGGGGGTTCCAGGGGGTCCCCAGGTAAATGGTATATGGTTAGGACCCAAATGGACCATTATATGGGTCTGTAACTCTGAGAGTGTACAAATGGAACCAAATGGACCCTAACTGGTCCATTTGGTTCCATTTGTACACTATCAGAGTTAAATTAACATTGATTTTACAATATAAATTGGGGATAGAAATGCCATTAAATGGGGGTCCGTAGCCTAATGCATGTCAAACTGGGGGTCCTTGAAATTAAAATGGTTGAAAATCACTGCTAGAGCCGTAAAAAAATCTTCTCTTATGGGGGGCCTTGGCATATCTTTTCACATGGGAGTCCGCTGGCTAATAAGTGTCAATT
>NC_137611.1:39608547-39633547 GCF_963280865.1 Gymnoscopelus braueri
ATATAGCTTATTCTTATGAGAAACCAATGAAAGTAGAACTAAACCTAATATGTGAGCATTTGTAGGTAAGTGGGCTATGCAGGGGGTTTCCTTACTTAAAATCTAGCCATGGTACCTCAGTTTAAACACAATGGATAAGATAAACACTAGCCTAAATAATCTTCAATGTGATGCATTAACACTTTCATACCAATACCTACTCAGTTATACATAAATAATGTAAATAGATAAATAGGGCGACTATAAAATAGGGTTATGGTGGTCAAACTAATTGTAATGCTAATACTATTTTAACTCCCACTGACAGCCCTTTAAGCCCCCAGACCTTACTTTGAGAACCACCATAGTACTACTAAATAGATTATCTACAAGCTCACGTGCAGTGGTGGAAAAAGTACTCAAATTCTTTACTTAAGTAAAAGTACCAATACTGCAATATAAAAATACTCTGTTACAAGTAAAAGTCCAGAATAAAAAATGTACTTGAGTAAAAGTACAAAAGTATTGGCATCAAAATGTACTTAAAGTACCAAAAGTAAAAGTACTAAATATTTGAAAATAGCAGATCTACAAGCTCACAACGCGTTGTGATGCGACGCGTTGTGAGCTTGTAGATCTGCTATTTTCAAATAGCCTAGGTATAAAATAGGGCTAAAGTGGTTAATGTATGTTTCATTATATCATAGTTTATATCTGAAAAGTAACTAGTAACTAAAGTTTTCAAATAATTGTAGTGGAGTAAAAGTACAATATTTGCCTCTGAGATGTAGTGAAGTAGAAGTAAAAGTATTGGAAATTGGAAATACTCAAGTAAAGTACAAATACCTCAAACTTGTGACCGTTGTGAACTTGTTAATACTTGTAAATAGGATATTTTCCCTATTTTCACTTATAATGACATGTCCAAAAATAGGGACGCCAGGTTGACAGTTGTTAAACTCTGTTGACAGCCACAAAATGGTTCTAATAATACTATCATTTGGGCAACTTTACCTATCAAGATACGTCTAGTTAAAGTCTGTGTTTTTGCCACATGGGAGGCTCATATTGTTAACATACTTAATATCCATAACGGCCATTATCACCGTCTTCAAAGCCACCAGAATACACGACAAAAACACGGTACAAAATCGCAAATTACCAAAATAAAGTTTCCCCAGTAACGTCAAAAGACACATTCTTTGCCATTAAACACTCATCTAAAAAAAATCCCTCCTTTTTAGCCCACTCCTTGGGCTAAAAACGGCCATAGCCATCCTTGTCCAGGTATACTTTTTGTGTAAAAAGCCCATTGAGATTGGGCTGTTTTTAGCCCAAGGAGTGGTTTTGGTGCAAAACAAATGCTTGCAATGGATTCAGAATCATAAAAACACCCTAGTTTGACCCCTCACATGCTACTTAAAACAGAATTAAAATTTGATTTTTTTTGCCCTGCATGGAAATGCAGGGAAATGGTGGGTACCCCAACTTTCAGCAGCTGTAAAAAATTCTCCTAGAGAAACTGAATTTCAGTCTTTGTGATATGTGTTACTAGACACCTTTACAAACACATTGGTGAAGATTTTTTTTGGTAAGGAATTTATTCTTTCTGCTAATATCCCCTGAAGTAAAACATTTGAGTACTTTTCCCACCACTGGTGAGGAGTGAAAAATGTGACTTTGCGCAATGGTCAAGAAACACAATGTTCTGATTTGTTCTGGTAACAAATATTGCACACTTTGTTGATTCTGTAAGCATTTGTAATGAGTCTGAATTAGGGCCATAATTCAATGATATTGTATAAAGTCTTTCAGTGGAATTGTACTGAAAGCACAAGCTGATATTGCTATACTACATTTTGTTTTCTAAATTAATTGTTATAACTCTATAAGACAATGAGGTATAAAGTTTGACATGCCTAAAGAAATTAGTTTGACAAAAAATATAACACTGCCATGCAAATCACTGCAGTGAACATCAGTTGGGTGATTTACAGTGTGGTTTTAAAAACACAAGCCATAGAGATCTTTTTTGTTATTTATACATACTAGATTGTTCTAACCCTAATTATCATGATTTTCCTGACATATCACCCAACCCCTAGTCTGAATTCCTATCATCTGCATCGCTCAGGGGACCCAAAGCCTCTTTGCACAGCGTTCAAGATTGCATTTGTTACACAACTCAAGTATGAATACACAAGAGTCAAATTCTTTGGCTTTGACTCCTCAACATCATAGCAACAATAACAATAACAAAAGAAATAGCGAGTGTGTACATTAATCATAGCACACTTTTTTTGGTGCTTTGAAGGTGACATGTGCGCGGGTCTGGGCCTACTTAAAAAGAAAAGACAGACAGACAGACAGACAGACAGACAGACAGACAGACAGACAGACAGACAGACAGACAGACAGACAGACAGACAGACAGACAGACAGACAGACAGACAGACAGACAGACAGACAGACAGACAGACAGATAGACAGACAGAGTTTATTTGTACAATCTTAGTATATAAAGTGTCAGGTGCCTCTATGTGTGGGAAGTGTTTATCGAATATAGTGTGTATGTTGGGGGGGTGACACGTGTAGCTGTGCGTGTGTGTGTGTGTGTGTGTGTGTGTGTGTGTGTGTGTGTGTGTGTGTGTGTGTGTGTGTGTGTGTGTGTGTGTGTGTGTGTGTGTGTGTGTGTGTGTGTGTTTCGTGTGCG
The DNA here is from genome assembly GCF_963280865.1 of Gymnoscopelus braueri. Lineage (NCBI taxonomy): Eukaryota > Metazoa > Chordata > Actinopteri > Myctophiformes > Myctophidae > Gymnoscopelus > Gymnoscopelus braueri. Next base: position 39,611,240 of record NC_137611.1, read on the forward strand.
CGCGCGTGTGTGTGCGCGTGTGCGTGTGCGTGTAGCTGCCTCAATGAGTGTGGACACTCATAGAGTGTCTGTCTACTAGGCAGACAGGCAGACGGCAGGCCTGTCTCTCAACAGGCCTTTAGTGTCAGTCATTCATAAACCTGGCTGTCTAGGGGAAGCTGTCATCCCCTCTCTCCCCCACATTTCCTGTCAGGATTAAACTAGAAATGAAAAAACAAAACAAACAAAAAAAAACAAATGATGACCTTAACTTCCAGAAGCACACATCTTGATATCTCCAAGAATGTCATTTATCATTTTAGGAATAATATCTAAATTTAAATGCTTCCTTTGGCTGTCAGATTACGAAGGTTCATGCTTTTATTTCCAGTGGACTTGTAATGCACTTTGTACTTGAATGACAAAGCAGGTGTTAAAATAAACTCCAGTTTATTCAAAGAGCTACAGCCACAGTATTAAAGGAGTATAGTGCACCCAATCAATTGCCCCATGAAGCCTTGAATTCAAGGTCCTTTCATTTCATGACCGCCGGAGTCTCCGGTAGGAGTCTGACTCCTACTGAGTACTCCTATTAGACCGATGACCCGGTATCAAATTATTGGCTTAGGAATGCGACAAAAACAAAAACATCTCCATGAATTCAATGCAATGTTTTAATGGGACATTCTGCATAATGAGTATACTTTCTACTTTTGGTACTTTAAGTACATTTTGATACTAATACTTTTGTAATTTTACTCTAGTAAATTTAGAATCCCGGACTTTTACTTGTAACAGAGTATTTCTACATTGCAATATTGATACTTTTACTTAAGTAAAAAATGTGCGTACTTCCACCACTGGCCGGGAGATACTGTGGGAAGTGCTGTGGGAATATGGGGTGAGGAGGACCTTACTGTGAGGGCTATCCAATCTCTGTACGCCCAAAAAGTGAGAGCTGTGTCCGAGTAAGTCGGATTCGTTCCCGGTGGGGGCTGGCCTCCACCAGGTCGGCACATTGTCACCTATCTTGTTTTTGATATTCATGGCAGGATTTTGAGACACAGTCGAGGTGGAGTGAGTGTGCGGTTCGATGAGCTTACACTGCTTTTTGCAGATGATGTGGTCCTGATGGCACCATCGGTCCGTGACATCCAGCTCTCACTGGATGAGTTAGCGGTCGAGCGTGCGGCGGCTGGGATGAGGACTACTCCAAATCCAGTGGTGTAAAGTAACTAAGTACATTTACTCAAGTACTGTACTTAAGCACAATTTTGAGGTATTTGTACTTTACTTGAGTATTTCCAATTTCCAATACTTTTACTTCTACTCCACTACATCTAAGAGGCAAATATTGTACTTTTACTCCACTACAATTATTTGAAAACTTTAGTTTCTAGTTACTTTTCAGATATAAATTATCTGAAAAGTAATTATATATTATGAAACATACATTAATCACTTTAGCCCTATTTGATATATAAGCTATTTGAAAATAGCCGATCTACAAGCTCACAACGCGTCGCGACTCGTTGTGAGCTTGTAGATCTGCTATTTTCAAATATTTTAGTACTTTTACTTTTGGTACTTTAAGTACATTTTGATGCCAATACTTTTGTACTTTTTTACATTTTAAGTACATTTTTACTGCTGTTTAAACAGGGCCCTCGAGACAGTTCGTGTGCAGGTTGGGGCTGTAGAAACAGACGTTTATGTGCAGCTTGGGATGAGATTGGTTCAGAACGAAGATGAGTTCAACAGCCATTATTTTGTGTTAATGTCATTGGTTGCGTCTTAATTTGACAAATTGAGGCCTCACCAAACAATAAATTACAGAGCGACAACACGGAAAAAGTTGCGCAAAATAGCTATCTCTTCCAGGGATTTTTATTGTTTCACGTTATTTTTTATTTATTTGTTTATGTATTTACTTACTAACCATTATATTAAAATGCTCTGAGACTTTGATGTTGGAATTGCTTTCAACTGTCACATTGGAGTGTTATGTGATTTGGTTTCAGTGCCATTAAAATATAGAACGCAGACTGTCAGTGTCTCAAACTGATTTCCTTTATATTTGCTGTTTGTGTAAAAACAAAACAAAAAACCTCAATGATGATCAATCATTTCAGTCTTTCAAAGTTGATAGCAATGGACACTCCCAATATGGCGGCCTCGAAGATAGGTTGCTCCAATGAACTGCAGCGACCAATGAGGTACGGTATGTGTACGTCCCCCTAGTAATTGGGGCGGCCATAGCTGACTGGTTAGTGAGCCCGCCTGGGAAGCCAGAGGCCCTGGTTGTCCCAGGTTCGGCTCCAGGCCAGGCCAGCAATGTGTCGATGTGTGTCCCTGAGCAAGTCTCTCAACCCCTAATAGGCTCTATATGCACAGCAGCCATGGTATCACTTCCTTCACACCCCAGCAAGCACAATGACGTCATGATGACGTTATGATGACGCCCGGTCATCACCCCGGTGACGTTCAGGACTGGGCCAGATCACAGCCCATATGGGGATGATCTTTACGTCATTTACAGGACGTCATCACTGGGACATCATATGGACATTTGGACAGCAATTTTGGGTGATGAGAAATGTGTTTAGATGACGTCCTGGAAGTGACGTTTTTGTGGTCAGGATTAATTTTGGTTAAAATCAGGTGATATTCTGGGCCAGATCTGACTTGTCTTGGTTTGACTTGATCTAGCCCCAATCGAGACGTCACTGATTGGTCCGGGTCCTGACTGTGCTTGCTGGGACATGTTCCCAATGATACTAATGAAGGCTCTGTTCCAGTAGCACAGTGGTTCTCAGACTTTTTAATTTCCACGACCACCATAACTCTGAGAGTGTAATAATGGAACCAAATGGGCCCGTACGGGTCCATTTGGTTCCATTTGTACACTCTCAGAGTTACACACCCTTAAGGGGCCCTTTGGAACTCCCCTCAAGGAACCATTAGGGTCCCTGAACCCCAATTTTAGACCCACTGGACTGGTGAAGCAGAGTGTTTTGCAGTGAGCCAACATGCACAATATCAACACCCTGACTCTGTTTGACCAGAATGGAACAGAGCCTTCATTAGTACCATTGGCAACACCTGTGAATTTCTTCACATTATGGCTGCTGTGCATATTAGTGGGGTACCTTAGCAAAATGAACGATACGAAGCTGATAAAGCGCCAAATTTTGCATGAGGCTTCTTTAGGACCTACTGACGGATTCTAGCCTTGGGTACCAAACTTTATTTTGAATATTTTCCATACAATTGGCCATATCAATATCCATAAAGAAAAACAGGCCGATTCACTTTTGGCAGGGACCCCCACCATGACAACCCCCGCCCCCCCCCCCCCCCCCCCCGTCGGACCAAAATGCCAGGGCTGAATTTTGGTCCCAGCCCGCCCCTGTTTATCAGCACTCTCGCCAGTAGTACCCCATTACTCAAAAAGCCCATAATAGTCACATATGTGATAAATAAGGGATATTAACTATTATTATTTGTTATAGCTTTGTTTTTATTTAGCATTTAGTAATGCTTCTATCAACTTACTACAGCTGTACTGCTAAACAAAACTTCACATTCCTGAGTATGCCTTTCAGAGTATTGCTGTAACCTTGGCTTAAAAATATACAAAAACGAACACTAGAATTATAGTTAATAAGGCTTCTATTAAAATAAACGAGAGCGTACTCTACTGGTGGACTGTTGTAATTAAAATGGTTCATGGAAAGTTGCATGTTTGGAACAGTTGAAGGCAATAGTTCACCATTTCGGATATGTTTAGATTACTTTTTTTTTTTTTTTGGCCTGGGGCCGCATTGAGTGACGGTGCGGGCCGCATGCCATCCTGGTGTCTACCTCCTCATGATTGCAACAGGTCATAGTACTAATGGAACCAAAAGACGACACAGCTTATCCTGATGTGACATAAACAGCTTTGGATGGTGGCCAGTTGAACCTTTCAGTCCTGGAAGTCAAAAAGGCAAACAGCTCCTTCTTATTTGTTGGGTCACGAAGAAAATCCATCCAATTGCCTGGTAGCTTTGTCTGACCTGACACTTTCCTGCGAACACCTTCATCAAATGTTTTTTCTTTGAAGCCAATTACAGGTGGAATTACAGTATGGAATATCAAAAGCCTGTTGGACGGTCATTGTCACCTGACTCACAAGACCATTTGTACTTAATTTGGTGCAACAACAGCGACATTTGTAGAATTAGTTTTGTAGGAGTAGTAGCAAAATATGTGTTTTGAAGATAACGCAAAATGGCGGAAAATCTTTAAATCGGAAAAGGGGCGGGACCTATTTGAGAAGTGGTGTCATGAGCCAAGGAGATTTTTGGTGCTATGACCTACGGTTCAAGAGTTATAGGCCAAAAAGTGAATCGGCATGTTTTTTTAATGGATATTGATATGGCTAATTGTATGGAAAATATTCAAAATAAAGTTTGGTACCCAAGGCTAGAATCCATCAGTACTGTAGGTCCTAAAGAAGCCTCATGCTAAATGTGGCGCTTTTATCAGCTTCAAATCGTTAATGTTAAAAAATAGGGTTAAGGTACTGGACTATATAGAGCCTATTGCTCCCTGAGCGCCATAAAATGTCATTCATTGCTCCTAGTTGTTATAGGATGGGTAAATGCAGAGGACAAATTTCACATAATGTGCAAATATACAGTGACAAAAAACATCCCAAAGAGTGGGGACTATTCTATCTATCTATCGCAATCTGGATGATACACACTCACTAGATTGCCTCACCGACATAAAAACCTGGATGTCAGACAATTTTCTCATGCTCAACAATAAAACAGAATTAATATTCTTTGGCTCCCCACACACAAAAAATAATATCACCACCTCTTGGCCTGCTGACATGCAAACGAACCGCATGTCAAAAATGTGGTTGTGCTCCTAGACTCTGCCCTTATATTTGACAGACAAATGAATGCTGTTGCTGATACTCAGGAGTTTCTAGTGCTTCTCTCTCTAGACTGCAGCTCGTCCAGAAAACTGCTGCTAGACTCCTGACTGGCACCAGAAAGTGGGATCATATCACTCCCACCTTGGCTTCCCTTCACTGGCTTCCTGTCAAATACAGAATTGATTTTAAAATTGTACTATTTGGTTTTAAAGCCCACCATGCGCTGGCACCATCATATATATAAGTTGTTTCCTCCTCCCGATTCTACAAGGTCACTTAGATCAGCAGATTCGAAGCTCCTCAAAGTCCCACCTCTACCGATTAGGTCTTCACCCTCCTATTTTTAAAAGCAGACTGAAAACGCACCTGTTCTCCTGGCCTTTTAAAAAACCTCCTGCCTTGGAGAAATGGTCGGACACTTTTTCATGTGCTCCCATATTTTAACCTCAGCTATTTTTTGTGTTTTAACTTTGATGTCTTGTGTGTACAATTGTCATGCTGTGCAGCACTTTGGTCGGCCTTTGGTTGTTTTGAAATGTGCTTTATAAATAAAATTGACTTGACTTGATGGGGGGAATTATATGTCCCCGCTAGCCTTGGAACGCTGCTATGAAATTAATTCAAGGACCCCAACGGAAACAAGTCCGGAAATACTTTTTTGGTCGGACCTAGACAAAAGTATTAAAAATGTAACTGTGTTGTTTTACATTATTTTGCCTAATAAAAATGTCAATCAATCAAAAACGCCTCGGGATCGCCCCGACTCCGGATAAGCGGTTAAAGATAGATGGATGGATAATGATAATAATAATAATAATAATAATAATAATAATAATAATAATAATAATAATAATAATAATAATAAAAACTTTATCTTATTCCTTATATGATGATTTAATATAAAACGAGGGCTCATGTTAGATGAATTTATTGTACTGGGCCTCTAATTTGTAGCCTACTTTATACCAAAACACAATGAAGTTTGCAACAGGTCTCAAAGCTGCATTGAGCAGTCATGATTGAGACAGACACCTGTGCACACAGCTTAATCCTTTCACCCCTTTAGGCCTACCCTACTAGCCATTCTTAGATTGGGCACTCAGCAGTGTTGCCAGATTTTGCAAGAGAAACAAGTGGCCACTGGTCTATGAAAACAAGCCCAAAAGAAGCGATCAGGCAAAAATTGACCACTTTACATCAGATATTTGAAAATAGCAGATCTACAAGCTTACAACGTGTCGCATCAAAATAATATTGATATTGATATATTGATTTTAAATACTTTTGAAACAGTTTATAATACATATTTTATGGGGGTCCCTGGCACAAATACATGTAAATCTGGGGTTCTTTGGCATGAAAAAACAACATTAGGAAGCTGAAAACTACACTTTAGAAACATGCCCAAAAGACCGCAACCCACTAAAACCAATATTTACAAGCCACTTTACAGAAAAACAAGCCCAAAGTTGCCTATAATAATGGCAACACTGACATTCAGGGGTTCATTGTTTTGATTGTAATGAATCAATTTCTCCACTGGATGGCAGTGTGTACAAAGCTACAACCAGAGGTGTGTAATATAATATAATAAGACTTTTGCCAGAATGTGTTCATAACCATGTAGGGAGATTTAGATGCTGAAGGAAATACTGCTGCTGCGTGTCTCTCTGACTCGTCTTCCAGACATCACTCTGAAGATGAAAGTTAAAGGGGATTTTTTGCTTAGCTATGAATTGCTGGTATTTTTTATGTAAAAGCCAGTGTGGATTTTTAATGTAATCCATGTTCAAAGTAGATGTGCAGTTAAAGCAATAAGCTAAACCCATAACTACCCCCAAATGCTCTGTAGGCCTTATCATCATTCTCCACGATTCACAAAGTTCACGTTTGAAGATTTGGTCGTTTTACCGTGACACCTGTTGCTGTGTATACCAGCAGTTCTCAAACATTTTCGTCTCAAGGACCCCAAAATTTATATAAATTTGGCCCCAGACCCCTATCTTAAAAGGTGTTGTGCCAGTGACCCCCAGAAGAGTAGATTTGTGTTAAAACATGTACAATTATTTTAATAAAATGGAACATTTTCAAGATTGTTCAAAAATACGAAGTATGTGAGCTTGTAGATCTACTATTTTTGAATAGCCAACATATACATTTATAATGATTTTGATGCTGTATTAACTACTTTAGCTGGGGACCCCCTGGAAGCCCCTCCCAGGACCTCTTGCAATGTCCTTCAATCCAAACTCAAACGGCCTTCTTTGATTTCACTCGTAGTCTGTAAAAAGATGATAAAGGAGGTGCTTACCAATAGCTGCACCTGTCCTGATGGTTTTATTGTATTGATTTGGTTTTGTAGTATTGATTTGGTCGTACACAGTCATGTTCTTTTATTAGGATTTTAAGCTTGTCCCACTTGAGCGGAGTCTGGTAGTCAGCATGCAGGTTTGTTTGTTGAGTTTTGTCTTGTTTTTGTCACTTTTTAAGCATGGAACTTGTGTAACATTCCTGCCTCTTGCCAAGTACATACTTGTAAAAGAGTTTTTTGTCTCAATGTATTTCCCCTGGTTAAATAAGGGTTATATTTCAAACTGGCCTCTTCTCGTCTGATTTCTGAGGCTCATGTCCTTCCTCTTTGTCTTGTATAAATCAGTGAGTGCACATCATGCACTGAAAGCAGCGTGTCAGTCTGAGTCCTACTTTGAGTTGCAGATATAGTGAAAGGCAGTTCAGCTTTTATTGAGCCAGAGAGGTTTTTTTATTGGTGAATGGTTTGCCCTGCTGATCCGATATTTAAAATACCAAGGCCATGATGTACCATCGCGAATACGATCATAAAATGTCTTTGAATAAACTGGGGTAAGGTTAAGACTGAGGATGTGTCTGCTTATGTGTGTTTGGTGAAATTGTGAATACTTCAAGTACTGTAACTATGTGCGTGCGTGCGTGAGTGCGTGCGTATGTGTGTGTGTGTGTGTGAGAGAGAGAGCACAAGCCTCTGCATAAAGTGCCTGCCTGCCTGCCTAGACTTATGATTGGAGATAAATTAAAATCCCTACTATTCAATTGCAAAACTAGTAAAAGTGCTCCTCGGAGCACAGGTCTCCGCCAGGTTACAGTAGGTTATTGTGGCCTCCTGGTGGCGCTATAATAGGCCAATGTGAAAAGGGGACCATTTCTTCTTGGGCCTTTCACGACAATCGGACCTTGCATTCATGATTTGAGGCATTTTGTTCCAAAAATTTGTTTTGCTAAATTATACCTGCTGGTGGCGCTATAACAGGCCAATGTGAAAAGGGTGGTATTTGTTCCTCGGCCTAGTGGGAATGTGCGTGTGAAATTGCACGGAAAGCGCAAGCTGCGTTCATGATTTGAGGCATTTTGTTCAAAACGGACCAATTCTGCAAATTTTGGAAGCCAACCTTAGCCAATGAGGATGGAATATGGAAAATCGGACAGATCTGTGTTGATCACATGACTATAGAGATACTGTGTACCGATTTGCATGACGTTTGGATAAAATCTGTAGGAGTAAATGGGTTTTGCACAAATTGGCCTCCTGGTGGTGCTATAACAGGCCCATGTGAAAAATTTGGGTCAGAGGTTCTGAATTGGCATCCAGGGAGTGTGTGTGCACAGTTTCGCAGCGACCGGGCCAACGGTGCCTGAGATTAGCTGTTCACAGACAGATGGACAAACGGACACACAAACAAACGGACGGACAGGGGGTAAAACATACTCTCTCGCCATGCCTTTCGGCCTGGCGGAGACAATTAGCAAGAAAGACATGGTTGTTAAAGAGAGGCTATGTTACAGTATGTCAGCCATGGACAGAAAGAACGGAGCCCTCCACTAAGCAACAGTGACATGATATGACCATGTTAAAAATGTTCTCTACTAAGTAAGAGAAAGGAACATTGATTTTCTTTTCCTCCAAAGTAGCTCGAGGCACCGATTGGCAAGGTCATCTCGGTTCATTTTCTAATGTGTTTAAAAAGCATGTAATGAGAAAACTATATACTGCTTTTTTTCTGACTTTAGTGCCAAATGGGAATGTTCTGTTTGAGAGTACACAACAAAGAGTGAACCGAGATATGGAGACGCGCAAATCTGTCAAGATGAAAAAGCGTGATCTATTTACACCACAACGTTATGTTAAACCGCATTTCATACTCTGTGGTATAAATCAGGCATCAGAGTCTTTAAGATCCCTCCAGTGTTGTGGCACCAAACAAACGTCTTTGCTGTGAGCAAGGTCGAACTAAAGGGATAAGATAGGCAGAATAGTCAGTCTGTGTCTTGCTGTGTGTGGGGGGGGAGAGAGAGAGAAATGGGGTGTGACATTTCCTATGCTCAAATACGTTGTGACATTCTAATCATGATACCGGGTTCAATTTATTCGCCCTTGCTTTGACTGTGAGTTGCCTTTCCCCCGTGGCAGCAAACTACTTAGCTTTCTGTGTTTGTAACGTCATTATGGAATCTGCTGAGATATGGCACTGCATTTTTTTGTCCCAATCCCAAAACCACTTAGCTCATATCTCACCCAATATTGTGACTTATTGTGTGACTGTACTATACAGTAGGCCTACACTACAGTGTGTGTAGTCACTACAGCGTGACTTCTTTCTCTCCTATAATCCTCATGGTCAAGTTCCCCTTTTGTTATGCTGTCACACTGAATACGCTGATAAAGGCTGGATGGCCAAAATCGTTTTGGATTATTCGTCGGAAATTAAGAGAAAATTGAGTGTGACCCTTTTTTTTAAGGATGTCAGTTTCTAAGGATAACACACTGGGCCGGTCAGAACACAGTGGCAGCCTTGCAAATGGAGTTTAAAGTGATCTTTGTTAAAAACCGTCTTGCATGGGATTACCTTGCCTTTGTGCATTAATGGTTTGGATTGGTTAAATGCAGAGAGCAAATTCTGTGTAAATGTATTTAGTAATAAACAGTGGTGGAAAAAGTACTCAAATGTTTTACTTAAGTAAAAGTATCAATACTGCAATGTAGAAGTACTCTGTTAGTAAGTAAAAGTCCGGAATTCAAAATGCACTTGAGTAAAAGTACAAAAGTATTGGTATCAAAATGTACTTAAAGTACCAAAAGTTAAAGTACTACATGTTTGAAAATAGCCGATCTACAAGCTCACAACGCGTCGCGATGCGACGCGTTGTGAGCTTGTAGATCGGCTATTTTCAAATAGCCTATTTATACAATAGGCCTTAAAGTGGTTAATGTATGTTTTGCAGATGTAATAATTTACATCTGCAAAGTAACTAGTAACTAAAGTTTTCAAATAATTGTAGTGGAGTAAAAGTACAATATTTGCCTTTGAGTTGTAGTGGAGTAGAAGTAAAAGTATAGACAATTGGAAATACTCCAGTAAAGTAAAAGTACCTCAAAATTGTACTTAAGTACAGTACTTGAGTAAATGTACTTAGTTCCTTTCCACCACTGCTTAGCAATAAACCCATTTAACTTAAGCCTAATGTATACGCTTCAGTGGAACAGTATGTATCATGGGACACGTTGTTTGACAAAAAATGATTTGACAATATGTTGCGTGATACTGTTTCGCCAAAGCATAAATCAGGCTTCAGGGATGGCCTGCTGTAGACATTCATCATGGTATCATACAGCAGCCGGTCTGCCGGACCACCTCTGACTTTATCAGCACGCTCATTCTACGGAAGACATACAGTATAGTGTCCCAATGTGCAACGGAAAACAACTTGGGCAGATGGCAGTGGTGTAAAGTAACTAAGTACAGGTACTCAAGTATCTGGGGACCCCCATGTAACCCCCCCCCCAAGTACCCTCGGGGGTCCCCGGACCCCACTTTGGGAACCGCCGGTTTTATAGGAATTCAATTTGTATCAAGTAGACCTCTCAGAGGTGATATTACAGAGGGATCAATTATGGATTTTTATTTAATCTCTCTCTCTCTCTCTCTCTCTCTGCGCATGCGTGCATACACGCGCACGCACGCACGCACGCACGCACACACGCACACACACACACACACACACACACACACACACACACACACACACACACGCACACACACACACACACAGCCTTAAATAAAGTGGACACCGACATCTTGAAAATCTTACAATGTATATAATTGACACAAGATTCCAGGAACAAACAACAGCAAATGACACATACTGTATTTTTCAACCTCTTCCTGGTGTTTATCGTTAACATAAACACTAAACTCCCCGGTTTTCTGATAACAAAAAAAAAACAAAGACAAAAAAACAAATCAAAAAAAGACTTTTTTTCTTTTTCTTTCATAAATCGGCACCTTTCAGGAAATGCCAGCCACATTCAACTCAGTGTAAAATCATCTGTAAATGCTGATCTGGGATCAGTTTGGTGTTCCCCCCCCCCCCAAACCTACTGAGTGACAGGAGGGATGGGGAGCAGGCACTGACGTCAGACCAGTGCCTTATGGAGCTTCTTCTCTCCTGCTCCGTGACCCATATGTCGGGGGGGGGCGGCTATTGGTACTCAGGGGCCTGTGTGTGTGTGTGTGTGTGTGTGTGTGTGTGTGTGTGTGTGTGTGTGTGTGTGTGTGTGTGTGTGTGTGTACTTGTATTACTATACACTAGTCCATACCCGTGGGGGGATATGCACACATGATCTGGCAACCCGGGAGGCAGTTCGTCCCATAGGTTGCGGAGCCATCCCACAGCCAGGCAGTCGTAACCATGGCTTTATGGTTTTAAAGAAAACATTTTTTGTTTTGTTTTGTTTTTAGCTGTTTTTATCGGTTTACAATTAGGAAAAGATTCAGGTTGGAGTTAGGGGCAGGATTAGACATTTAGAGGTTTAGGTTTAGTGTTGGAGCTATGCCTGATTTACACTTATAGTTAAAAATGTATATAGTTAAAAATGTCTAAAAATGGCAAAAAAAATCTCAAAATCGCTGTCATAAAATGTAAATGTCCTCACAAGTATAGTAATACAAACGTGTGTGTGTGTGTGTGTGTGTGTGTGTGTGTGTGTGTGTGTGTGTGTGTGTGTGTGTGTGTGTGTGTGTGTGTGTGTGTGTGTGTGTGTGTGTGTGTGTGCATAATGCTTTGTTTTCACCGTAGTCAAACAGGAGGCATCCTACTGGTCCATTATATCTTATCTGCATACACACATCTCCAATCAATAGTGGTCTCTGGAAGGTGTTGACTCACCTATCGATCGACCATCTTTGCGATGTCTTTGTGCAGACAATGCCATTTATTGGCCTCATAAAAGTGCAGCGTTTAAAAAAAAAAAAAGTAAGGGGGGGGGAGGGGGGTACTTTGAACAACAAACTAAATGAGATTAAAAGGTGGAGGCGTATAGTGCAGTGGTTCTCATACTTTTTTATTTTATTTCAAGGATCCCCAGTTTGATTATGTATTAGGCCTACGGACCCCCCGTAACTCTAGAGAGAGAGTTACAGACTTGCAAGGGTCCATTTGGTTCCTAATGATCTATAATTTATCTGGGGACCCTTACTGGAACCCCCCCCTCAAGGACCCCCCATGGGGGGACCGCGGCCGGACCCCCACTTTTTGAGAACCACTGGCGTTAAGAGAAAGAGGGAGTGGGGGAAGAAGAAGTGGTTTTTGAGGGGGGGGGGGGGTTGTGCAAATTTTGGCCGAGGACATTGCGATGGCATAGCCATTGAAAGTGAAAGTCGTGAGTTGCTAAGTCGTCTTTGAATTGGAATGTCACCATTGGGGGGGTCGGGGTCATTCTCTATAAAGCGCGATTGATCTTTTTTTCACATTCAGAACCAGCATCAGAATTCACAATCACATTTCTGTTGTTTCATTGTTTCCTTAAAAAAAAACAAAAAAAAACGATGCTTCATGGGAGTGTGAACTTACGTTTGTTTTCGTTTTTTAATCATCACCCCGACCCTGAACAAGGTGTCAAAGGCAGTCACAGGCAAATCTCTAAACCAGGAACCAACACACACACACACACACACACACACACACACGAGCGCACACACACACACACGCTCACACACACGCACACACACACACACACGCACGCACGCACACACACACGCACACACGCTCACACGCTCACACACACGCAATCATCCATCATTAAAGCACTATAAAGAAATAATTGTAATCAAAATAACCTGGCAGCACGTCGTGACGATAAGCCACGTTCACCCTCCTGAACATTTTCTACAACTGTCACCCACAGGAGATTTGTTTTTTTCCTAAAGACCATGAGTGGCTCTACGATAATAATCCAGTCATTAAATTCCGATCAGATGTATTGACATAACTGTACGTAATGGCGGGAGGTTCCAGTGTACAGCTGAGCCCTATGTTAGGTACATTAAAACGGAATCGAGCTCCTATTTTCCTCGCATTCCTCATCTCTAGCTTTTCAATGTCAAGTGCGGAATTGACAAGCACCGATTATATAAACACAGATGCTCCGGGGGACTTTAGCGTATTGAAATTTCCATTTAGCAAAAGGCCATAACTTTTAATAACCCTGCCATTGTTGTGAGCTGAATAGCATTTCATTCATATAATGGGCAGTCGGTTCAATGCAATACATTTCAATACTGTCTTCACCACCCAATCAATCAGGATTTATAGGCCTCTCTCTCCTCTTGCTCTCGCTCTTTCTCTCACACAAAGATGCGTGCACGCGTACGCGCGGGTTTTTGCACATTCGCGCGCGCACCACACTTTTTTACACATGCACACACGCGCTCATAATCATCATCCCACCCTCCTACACAAAAGCCTTCTCAAAACACGAGAACCTTGACATTTCTTTGAACTAGCGGCTGAGACGCAGGTTTTTCCTCCCAGCGAGGTTCTCAGTCAGCGCCGCAGCGTGCCTCTCGCTCCCACAACATACAGTAAGGTCGATTCATAATGAAGCACTGTGTCATTGTCACGTTGCCTTTGCTGTCATGTAAAAAAAAAAAAGCGATCGCTTTTGAAGGTCATTACAGCTGATGGAGGCAGGAAGGGCAGGCGGCGGGGGTGGGGGGTGGGGGTTGGGATGGGGGGGGGGGGGCGGACAGACACTGAGGCACTGAGACAGAGGAGGGAGAGGAAAAATGGAAGCGGGAGATGGATATGTGTTTCCAGATGAGGAAAAAAAAAAGAGAGAGAGAGAGAGAAAAAAAAAGGAAAAAGCCACAAGACAATATAGCGTACGGCGACATATGTGTGGCAGGTGAAGACAAACATGTCTAAAAAGGTTGGTTTTGTTTCTTCTGTAAAACGTCGGATAGAAGCCGTCAGAAGCGGTAATACAGTCTGCGATAAACAAGTGGTTATAAGTGCAGTGCTCCCCTGTGGTGGTTGGCTTTTTATATATATATATATATATAACATGTTACTGCAAAAGACAAAAATATATCACCCCGTTCGCCGGCCGCGATCGTGATGCTAATTTTGGGAGCATTGAACCTTAGCGGGGGTGAGCTTGTGAAATGGCACACCGACGACGCTGCATACATTCGCTTCGCGCCGCTGCGTGCACGTAGAGCGAATAGGCAAAACGAGGACAACATGGCAGCCGCTCTCGCTTCCGCTTCTGTCGTGGGGATGGAACGGCACATTTTCATGTCTTTTTGCCCCCCCCCCCCCCCCCCCCCCGCGGACATTTTATAACGGGGTCACACCCCTCCTTTCTGTGTCGTCTCCCATACTGTGCTCTCTATAGTGGGATGGTGGTGTCATGGCCCAGCATGTGTTCCGTTCACACCAGACTCCCTCCACCTGATCCCACACAGCCGGCGGGGCCTGGAGAAAACAGATCAGCTCTATGGAGGGGAGGGAGGGGAGAGGGGAAGGGATGGAGCGGTTGGAAGGGGTCAAATTACTCCCACAGTGGAGGATCATGTCTGTGTGAATGTGATCGCGGCTATTATTACAGCTTACATGATGAAACGGGGCAGAGAAAGTGCTGACGCGGGAGCGCTCTCACCCCTCTCTGTGGGAGTGTGTACTTTTGTGTGTGTATGTTGTGCGTGTGTGTGTGTGTGTGTGTGTGTGTGTGTGTGTGTGTGTGTGTGTGTGTGTGTGTGTGTGTGTGTGTGTAATAATGTTGTGGGTTTAACGTGTTTAAGAGGGTCTTACCCAAAAGCCCTGCCGTTCCAGATTATCCTTTAAACTCATCAATAGTTTATTTCATTTGAGTTTGCGGTTTGTGTACTTTTTTTCTATAAATATTGGGGAGTGGCGAAGCCACTGTTCGGGGAGTATATTTTTCCTCAGTTACTAACAAATAAATAATGGGAACTGAACACAAACACTATTTGAAAAGGAGTGGAATAACAAATGATTTGGCTCAGCGCAACTGTGACGCGTAGCCACACCCCCCCCCCCACCCCCAGTTCCCCCCTGCCCTGTCCTAGCCCTCTATATACGGTGTCAACACCCACCATATTGTTAGCTCCATAGCTTTTACACGTCTTAGGTACAGATATTATTTCAGAGAACCCAAACACCAGAAACGAAAAAAAAAAAAAAAAAAAACATTATGAAAAATGCAGAAAAGACCAGCTCTAACGGTGTCATAATAATAGCAAAGAAATAAAAAGTACAAGAACAGAATGTAAAAGATCTATGAATACTTTTTTGTTGCTCCATTTTGCCCTTGTTCCGAGCCCAAACGGAAGTCCATCCATGTAAATTTTGTGTGTTTTTTTTTTTTCGTGGTTTCCCTATATTTGTTTTGGCAAAGTAACTAATCCCGACATCTTGCTCCCTCAGCCGGCCCCACGGCCCACCCACCCCCGTGTCCCAAACTCAGTCCCAATCGTTGTGTTCCCCTCCCTGTCGATTATCGCCGGAGCAGTAAAATGACCGGTGAGAGCAGGTAGACGGCGATACACGGCAGGTTCTGGTTGGCGGCTCCTGCAGCTTTCACCACCTTCTTGTTCTCTGGGGGATACGCGTACACTTTGGGCGTGCTCGGGGTGATGAGGCGCGGACCCCCCCGGGGGCAAATGTCATCTCCGCATATTCCACTTCCTGAACCGCTCACGTCGTCGCCTACACACAAAGCACAAAAAGAATACAATTTTTTTTTTGTAATAATAATTTTAATCTTAACACATTCCCTGCCCTGCCATTGACGTAGATCTACGTCAATAAAAAAAAAAAATCCACAAGAGGGCGCTCTAACGCAACTTAGGAATGATCCCTTGACTCTGAGAGAAGGAATGGAAAGATGTGATGTCATCCCAAAAAACGACACTTCCGTCCACTCCTATGTTAGGAGTTGTAGAAAAACACATCTAGTTGGATTTTTTTTTTTGGGGTGAAAACGAGCCTTATTCAACATCCGCAACAAAATGGATTTGGATTATGTATGCCTTTCTAATTGTAATCCACACACGTACAGTATAGTTCAAGGGTCTTCAACAGGGGGTCCTCAGTTATTACAGGGGGTCCGACAAATCTTTGTGTGGTGGGGAACATAAGCCGAAAATAGCAGATCTACAACAGCACTGCGAGGGGTTGTGAGCTTGAAGATCGGCTATTTTCGGAGAGTCATGTAAAGGGAAAAAGAGCAGACCAGGTACAGAGTCAACGGTCAAGTTGACTAAATATTGAGGATTTAAAGGTTAACTATCTGAAAATACACACTGACTATGAAATCTATGTAAGAGTTTAATCTGCAACACAATGTTATACAATATAGAGGAGGTCCCTGCTTCATCTCTCTCTCCTTGGCCTTAAAAAACGTTGGTATAGTTGCTTGAAAAGGGCAGATGTTCTCTAAAGTAAGCCATCTGTGGCTTTTACTACAGAGCTGACGTACACTAATACAACTGCAAGGTTTCAGGTACAAGAGACCAAATGAGAGGTAGGCAATCAAGACCCACGGGGCCCCTTAATCCTGATTGCTCTACCCGGAAACCTTCATAACTACAGTAAGAGAATAATAGGTGGCTGTCCAGGTTCCAGACCTGGAACCAAGGATTAGTTTTTTCTGTGCCAGTACTACTCACACAATGGAAGTTGATAAGTGACGATGAGTGAGAATAATGTGGTATAAAATCCGACCTCAATTATCCAAAGTGGCATTATGATTGAGGCCAGCACACCTTCGGCTTTATTCTAAAATAGCACTGCCGTTTTAATAGCGACTGGGTGTTTAACACTCCGTTATTCAGTAACAGTAATTTGTTTAATACCATTGGCCCGGCAGCATTTGCATAAAAATCTGTATAAGGGAACATCATCTGAACACTTCCATATGGAGAGAAAATGTGTTTTGAGTGGCCAAGATATATCTAAAATACACCTGTATTATAATAGAACCTGTATTTCCAACGTCCAAAATAAAAATGATTAGCCAGTTTTGGAAACATACAGTACACATACAACTGGTCTTGGATCGCTACCCCCACCAACTTGCCCCCTCCCCTAATGATATGTTTTTCTGCAACTGGAGCTTTTACCGTTATGTAATGTATTGTATGTATTGTATGTCTTACTGATGAATTGAGTACAATGGAACCACAATGGAAACAAACTTTTTGTTTTATCCTTTCAGCATAACCTTTGACTGTAAATGTACTGTTAACAATCTTGTTAAGTATTCAATCAATCAATCAATCAATCAATCAATCAATCAATCAATCAATCAATCAATCAACACAGTCAAATCTGGAAGGTTGCAGGTACTGTACATGTTTAGAATTAAATTAACACTCTAGATTCTGTGTTGTCGCTGCTTCTCCCAAAGACTTCCCAGCAGTGTTGCCATGTCGGCTTATTATAAGCGATTTTGGGCTTCTTTTTCTGTAAAGTTGCTTGTAAAAATTGGTAGTTGCGGGTTGCGTTTTTTTGGGCTTGTTTCCAAAGTGTACTTGCTTATTTAGGCTTGCTTCCAATTTCTTTTTATAAAAATGTTTGATCTACAAGATCGTCTATTTTCAAATAGCCGACACATATAGGTTGAAAGTGCTCATGTGACCAAAGTTGCTTCTTTCTGGGCTTGTTTTCCTAGACCTAAGACCTGGTTGCTTATTTCTCTCGCAAAATCTGGCAACACTGCTCCCCAGGTGAACTCTGCACTCACTGGTGTCCTGGAAGTCCACGTCGTTGCCATTGAGGGCGTTCTTGAGGCGGTGGGTCATGATCTTTAGCTGCATGATCTGCTGGCGTATGGTCATGTCTGGCTTGGTGATGTCGATCTCCACCTCGGGGTTGTTGATCTGACTCGCCAGGCCGTCGCCCATCACCTCAGGCAGATACCTGGAGGGAATAATCATATAATTTCATACTTCACCATCATCATCATCATCATCATCATCCTCATCATCATTCTTCACAATACCATAGCACAGAAGCTGAAAATCTTGGAAGTGGGTGGGCCAACTGGGCCGTGTGCATCTTCATCTTCTACATGTTTATTCATTTTAACGGTCAATTGATTGTGTTGCGGCTTGGATCAAAACTAATTTTTCAATGTTTTAAAGACAAAAATACAATGACTTTTTTTCCTATCAATTACACACCCCACAGAGACTTGAATTCATGGAGATTTTTTTGTTTTTAACGCATTCCTAAGCCAATAATTTTGATGACCGGCGGCGGCTCCAGTAGGAGACATTAACATCTTTCCGCCGGTCATCAAATTATTGCCTTAGGAATGCGACAAAAATAAAATAAAATCTCCATGAATTCAAGGCTTCATCGGGTGTGTAATTGATAGAAAATAATAAGCATTTCTTTAAAGGTAGGGTAAGTGATATTTTTGGGTTCAAACAAAAAGTATTTTGTTAAAAGGTTAAAGCACTATTTTCTGATAGTAATCATTGCTATAGAGTGTTTGTTCAGTAACAGCAGTCTCCCCGTCTCTCCAGCTCTTTATTAAACAGAAAATACATTTTCCGGTCTCCAGCCAATCAGGAGAAAGTACCCATTTTTAAGCTTAATTTTTACAGTGTTCCAGTTCCAATTTTGCCTGCTCATTTCTTAGTGTCATCACTTCCAAGTTCACTTGTTTAATCTATATCCTGATTGAGTACTCTATCCTGATTGGATACAAAATGGACATGAAACTGAAACGAAAATGCATTTTCTGTTTTATAAAGAGCTGGAGAGACAAGGAGACTCCTTTTACTGAACAAACACTCTATAGCAATGAGTACTATCAGAATATAGAGCTATTTAACACTTATTTTAACCAAAGAAAATCACTTACCCTACCTTTAAGTGAACTATCCCTTTAAATATTGTTATTTTTAAAATCTTAGTGTTTTTACCAATTATTTGGGGGTCCACTTGCAATACCCTCGCGGCCCACTAGCGGGCAGGTTGAGAACCACTGCCCATAGCACACACAAACAGGAAAATAAGAGAAATAATTGTGTGGCATTATTTAAGGGACCCCGCACCGTGCACGGTTCATGCCGTTCCAGCACTTGTCCTCTGCACCCGCTCCGGTGGCCACCCGGTCACTGCAGAGGGCGCTGGGGAGTGACACCCAGTACGGCTGCATGTCCTTCAGCCTCCTGGTCACGTCGAACACCTGCAGAGACAGCCACAAGACCCCGCCATTCATTATCACCTGCTCTAATAGCATAACACAGCAACGCTCCAAAGGGGATGCATAAACACAACGTAATTAACCCATTCACACCGGGAACGGATCTGTGTCAAAAATAGCCGCGCTATGAGCTTGTAGATCTGCTATTTTTTGAAAAATCGTGAAAATGTGTGCAAATCTTTGAATATATATTTTTTAAAGCGAACATTTTAACTCAAATCTTTTGTTCTGGGGAACTCTACAAATGTCTTCTAAATCCTAACAGTTTTCTGAAACACCTGTGTTGCTAGTGGTTCTCAAACTTTTGTGTCAAGGTCCCCCAAAATTAAATGTCTTTGGCCGCGGACCCCACCCCATCTGAAAATATGTTGTTCCAGGGACCCCCCAGAAGCAAAGATTTGAGTCAAAAATGTTCCCTTTAAAAAAATATATATATTCAAATATTTGCACAAATGTTCAAGATTTTTCAAAAAATTGCAGATCTACAAACTCGGTGCCGCGCTATGAGCTTGTAGATCTGCTATTTTTGAACAGCCAAAAGTATAAAGTATAAGATGCATTCCCGGTCTTAACGGGTTAATTCAAGCGCTGGGTCATCCATTTATTTGTCATCTGATTAATTCCTCCATCTATCTCTCCATTATGAACTGCACGACTTAGCTTAATTGGCCGTGCCGGGCGAATAGCTCCTGCATCATAAACTCCCAATGAGACAGAACAGGCCATCAGAGGGTTATAAACAAGACGGATCGAGTGGGGGGGGGGGGGGGGGGGTCGGTGGAAGAAGTAACAGTTACTTACCAGTTTCTCCAGTTTGCCCGTGCTGGCTCCCACCCGGTCCTCCACGGTCACTTTCCCCGTCCTCGTCACGTCGTCCGTGGTGCTGGTCCCTCCTCTAGGAGTCCCGCACGCCTGGAACAACTGGAGGAAGAGAGAGGCTAGAGAATAATTGCTGTCGGGGTGGAAACCTCATATTATGTCCAAAACTTTTCAGGATTCAAATATATATATATATATATATTTTTTTTTTAAGAATCCTTTTATTGGAGAATAACAATTTTCAACATTCAGCCATTAAATAATACAGCTCTCCCTAGAGAAGAAGACATTGACAACAAAATAAAACACAATATCACAAGATAGAAATAAAATGAGAGTAAACAGTAACACAAATAGAAAACTGAACAAAAAACAGACAAATAGAAACACTTAACATTACCCCCAACCATCCACCCACTTACCTAACCCCCACATGCCTTAGAAATGAATAAATAAATACACAGATCCATCATCTTAACTTCTCCACGATTCAAATTCAAAAATAGGTAAAATAGCAGATCTACAAGCTCAAAACGCGCTTTTTAAAATTGTAGATCTGCTATTTTTGACTTTGTGACACTGTAGTATGATCAGTAGTGCATTAATTAACAAAAAAAACAGTTCAAATATGGATAAAAGACGTTTCTGCCCGACAGCGGCGATAATGTGCTACCAAATAAAGTTTTTTTATTGTCACATGCACTCACAATACAGCTGCGGCTACATGGCAGGCAGTGAAGAAGATTAAAGAGTCGAGGAGATTAAAAATAGTCTAAATAACATGGGGAGGAGATTGGATGATGGAAGGGAGAGAAACAGGATGAACAGTGTTGATCAGATCGGACTATATAGGCTCTGACTACAGCTTACTGAAGTTTTCTTCGAAACGCTGCGAGGCCCCAAAAAAAAAAGTGCGCGCTGTGCTTTATCATCAGTTCCATCTTCCTCCTTCGACTGGACTGGATGAAACTCTAACCATAAGGTTTCAGATTTAAAACTGTCAAATTCTGCCTGCAACCATTCAGTATGTAAATGAGCCTCGGTTCCGTATATGATCTTTATGGCCACTGGTGTCAACATGACTGGAATCCAATAGGCCTGAAACTAAGGCTTTGAATAGAATGCTATAAACCCATACTTATATGCTGTTAAGGACAAGATGTTATACTCCCTTTTCGAAGACGTTTGCTGTGCAACCTTATCCATAAGGGCACAAAGGGCCTTTGTGTTGACTTATTGCATACGCCTCCTCAGCCCTCTAGAACCAAGAATGGCGAACGCCACTTGTAGTTTACATTGCCACAGGACTGAAATCACCATATTCCTGTACTAACAGAAGTACAGAGGGGGGAAAAAATAGTACAGCTAAGCTGATTTCTCTATCTGGAGGGCTTGTGTTTTGCACTTGTCAAATGAGGGACAACTTGAGCTCGTAGAGAGGCTATTTTCGGCGCATGACACCATCGTACGACAAAGCATAAATCAGTCTTAAGCGACAGTCTCATCCTGTCTGGCCTGTTTGGGATAGCTCCGAGGCTTTCCCTTTACCTCAAGATATATCATTAAAACATGAATCTGTGCTGATGCCTCCGGTCATGCGTCTTAACCCTTTAAGACCGGCAACGCATCTGTGTAACCACTTTAACCATTATTTGATACTTTGGCTACTCAAAAATGGCAAGTGCCGCGCTATGAGCTTGTAGATCTGCTATTTTTGAAACAAATCTGTACAAATCTTAGATTTTTTTCCTATTTTAAGCAAACTTTTTAAACTCAAATCTTTGCTCCTGGGGGTCCCTGGAACAAAATATTTTCAGATGGGGGTCTGCGGCCAAATACATATAATTTTGGGGGTCCTTCACATGAAAAAGTTTGAGAACCACTGATTATAGCAACATACGTTTTTTTTCAAAACTGTTAGGATTTAGAAGACATTTGTAGAATCCCCAGAAGCAAAGATTCGAGTTACAAATGTTTGCTTTAAAACATATATATCCATGTGCACACATTTTCATGATTTTTCCAA
>NC_137611.1:39638547-39678547 GCF_963280865.1 Gymnoscopelus braueri
GTTAATACCAGTAAGCTCCGTTCACAAGAGAGCACAGCTATGCATACAAAACCCCAGGATCTGTGTGTGCGCGTGTGTGTGCGTGCGTGCGCACACACATACGTGTGTGTGTGTGTGTGAGATTCTGTAGAACTCTTCCTAAGCTGACATCTGGGCCAGCCTGATGCTTTTCCTGGAAACGCCTCCTCTCCCCAAGTCACAGTTAAAACCTTGCTTTCAACAAATACACAGACTTTACAGAGGGGAGATAGGATAACAATGGGGATCGGCCATAAAAACAAATCACACAGGGTCCGGAGTGGACTCCTTCGGACCCTTCAGAGCTAAACGCGCTTATACGTCCACTTTGTCTCTCTCTAGCCTGGCAGAGTTGAATGGGAGAAGACAGAAGGGCCTCGTTGTTTATCAGCCTGCGATTACATGTTCAGGACCATGGACAGCGGCACACACATGCCCCTTCCTCTAATAACAACTAGCCGGCTAGTGAACAGAAAGCTCGGGCTCCCTCTGTGCGGGGCTCAACTGTTTCAACTTTGTTCGTGCGACTCGTTTACGCGATCCGTCTGGAACTATGGCGACGGCGTGAGATGGGGGAAAAAAAACTTAACCCATTAAGACCGGGAAATAATCTTTAGATTTCTTTGGGCTATTCAAAAATAGCAGATCTGCTGTTTTTGAAAAAGCGTTTTTAACTCAAATCTTTGCTTCTGGGGGGATTCTACAAATGTCTTCTAAATCCTTGTTTAAAAAAAAAATAATATGTTGCTATAATCAGTGGTTCTCAAACTTTTTCATGTCAAGGACCCCCAAAATTATATGAATTTGGTCCCCCCATCTGAAAATATTTTGTTCCAGGGACACCCCCCAGAAGTTGTAACAGAGTAATAATGTGCGCTACAGAAAAAGATTTGCACACATTTTCACGATTTTTCAAAAAATAGCAGATCTACATATATCTGCTATTTTTGAATAGCCCAAAGAAATCTAAAAGATGACACACAGATGCGTTCCCGGTCTTAATGGGTTAAAGCGAGTCAACTCTCCGGTGGGGATGATGAAAGCAGATCAGTGCAATCTGGTCATTAATGCCAGTTGGAAAGAAAACGGGGAAGAACTGAGAGAGAGACGGGGGTGTGGGGGTGTGGGGGTGTGGGGGTCTGAGTCTCTAACAAACACCAATAACCGCATTCCCAGGCTTGGGGTTTTTGGAGTCATAATAATATGCATCATGAGTCACACATCATGAGGAGCTCCTGCCCCCCCTCCTCCCCTCCTTCTCCCCCTCCCACCCCCCCGGACACCCCATCTCTCGCTCTATCTCCCTTCTGCTCCCCCGCCACCAAAAGCAACGGCACTTTGTTAATACCGGGATGAGTCAGACAAACGCTCCTCTGGTGAGAGAGTGTCAAGGCGAGATACAGGCGGGGGGGGGGGGGTAAGATGGAGATAAAGGTGCTCAGATACCGATGGCGCCCCCTGCCCACCACACACACAAGTGGTGGGATGGGCGCGTTGTGCGACGCGTTGTGAGCTTGTAGATCGGCTATTTTCAAATAGCCTAGGTATAAAATAGGGCTAAAGTGGTTAATGTGTGTTTTATGACGTAATAATTTATAGCTGCAAAGTAACTAAAGTTTTCAAATAATTGTAGTGGAGTAAAAGTACAATATTTGCCTCTGAGATGTAGTGGAGTAGAAGTAAAAGTACTGGAAATTGGAATTACTCCAGTAAAGTAAAAGTACCTCAAAATTGTACTTAAGTACAGTACTTGAGTAAATGTACTTAAGTTACTTTACACCACTGCACACACACACAAACCCCGAAAAGGAAACAACAACAACGAAAAAGGTTGACAGGGAGGTTGATGAGGGGCAGGACGGTGGGGAGAGAGCCAGTCGGTACCAGCGCCGTGCAGTGGGTAATAAGGTAGAGTTCCTGTTGCATCATCCGCGGTTTTAACACACGGGGTGTCCCGGGCCAAAGGCAACAGGTGTTTATGGCCGCCGCGGCAATAACTGTCTCCGGGGCTTATGTTGGCAGCGGCTTTCCTTCACGTCCTTGGGCCTTTGGAGGACCACCAAGGACTGTGAGGGACGAGGGACGCCTTAATTAGGACTGGTGATACGAATGGGAGAACGTGCACGCGCGCGTGACACACTCACACACACACACACACACACACACACACACACAGTACGTAACAGTGCACACTGCACTTTTACTGTCGGGTCATACCGACCTTGATTTAAACATTCCCCACTCAGGCCTATGAGGAATATCAAGAAGACTATTAGGCACATAGAAAAAGAGATCCTCATGAGCATAGTAACATTATTATTATGCAAAACAAGAGCTAAGAACCCCAAATGGGCTTCTCTAGCTGCTTGGGACGAGAGAAAGATGACATAATTGACATTATTTTTTGCACGTTTGACATCCCATTGTTTATGTATGTGGGTCATTACATTCACACTCCTCTTTCTAACTATATTCTTCCTTACTCATCATCTATTCCCCCATATGTAACCTGTCAAGAGGAGCTTCCACAGCATATTACTGTACCTACTGTACAGTACAGTATGCAGGCAATCAGGGTTGGATTTGCTGAGGGAGGATTCCTTGCCATTGGTTTTGATATCCCCCCTCTGGATGTATATTTTTTTGTATCATCAATGGAGATAGGTTTTATCCATGCTTCTGCTCAGACTGAATTAAATACCGTACATGCATTTCCTTTTGGTAAATGTATACTGTCTGATACAGTATGTTTGATAATATCACAATTTTACAATTTCATTTAAGGTACAGTAAGTTAACCAAAGGCCAATTCATGCTTGGAGCGACGATGAAAGTGACGTCAAAATGACAATGTGAACAAATGTGAAATATACGAATACATATTTTTCTCTCAAATCTTTGCTTCTGTGGGGTCCTTGACATGAAAAAGTTTGAGAACCACTGATATAACAACACAATAATAAACTGTTAGGATTTAGAAGACATTTGTAAAGATTTTCAAAAATAGCAGATCTACAAGCTCATAGCGCGGCACTCGGTGCCGCGCTATGAGCTTGTAGATCTGCTATTTTTGAATAGCCAAAGCAATCTTAAAATGACAGAGATGCGTTCCCGGATTGAATGGGTGTTAGTGTCAAAGTGTCCTTGAGCAAGACACTGAAACTGCTCCCCGATGAGCAGGTTGGTGCCGTGCAAGGTTTCCTCTGCCATTGGTGTGTGAATGTGTGCACGAGTGGGTGACTGTAATGCTCATTGAAAAGCTCTGTGGAGAAAGGTGCTATATAAATGCACCGTTTACGCAGTACGACGTGTCGTTCGACACTCTCAAAGCATAACGTTTGCTGTCGGGGCAGAGACCTCTTATCTCTGTGTTTTAACTTTTTGGCGTTTTTCAAAGGTTGCAGATCTGGGTCAAAAAGTGATACATTTTGAACTTGTAGATTTGCTATTTTAGCTATTTTTTTATTTGAATCCTTAAAAGTTACAGTTTTTGACATATGAGGTTTCCACCTGACAGAGACGATAAACTGGTAAGGCACACACGCCTGGTGTGCCTATTTTCGGTAAACTTTCAAAATGTGTCAAAATAGGTCAATAGTCTTCTTTAAAAAAATATTAAACAATTGCCAAAATTTCGCATCAAGCTCACAACGCATGACATCGCGGCACGTTGTGAGCTTGTAGATTGGCTATTTTCGCTATTTGCCGTCCGAAGGAGTATATAGGGCATAAGTCTACACATTACAAATCGAACCCTGATATTCCACCCCCCCCCCCCCCCCCCCCCCCCCATGTGTTACACAGTGCAGACTGGACTCCAGAGCCTACAGAGCCCACAAGATGTGTGCCAGTGTGACCCACTTCCTTCACACACACACAAGCCCAGGGGGGAAATGGAATAGAAAAAACACAAAAGTTAAGGACACAGCAACTGGTGCAGCCTGGAGCGAAATAGAGGAGAGAACACCGAAGGGGAAAGACAGTCTAGCATATTAATATTTAGGTAATCTTAACCTTTTCTGTCAATTTGATATACGTCGCTCTGCTTGTTTGATTTACGTGTCCGCACGCGCACACACACACACACACACACACACACACACACACACACACACACACACACACACACACACACACACCCCACACACACACACACACACACACACACACACACACACACACACACACACACACACACACACACACACACACACACACACACACACACACACACACCTCGGCGTGTCTGTGTTTTGCTACAACCCTCCGGTCCTGAACTCCTTCCGTGTTGCCTTTCATTGCCGCTGACCCGCCGTCTACGGCTCCTGATATAAATACTCGTACATCCCCTTTCTAATAAAGACTGGAAGGTCATGTCATCTCCTCCTTGTTCATGGAAGGCATATTGATGCATGCAGGCACGCACACACTCACGTGCATGCACGTACGCATGCATGCACACACACACACACACACACACACACACACACACACACACACACACACACACACACACACACACACACACACACACACACACACACACACACACACACACACACACACACACACACACACACACACAGGGATGGAACGATAATCGTTATTATCATTTATCATGATTAAAAACGCTCACAATAATCATATCGAAGAGATTTTACATTTTCGTGAAATTGTCCTTCGTCCATTGATTGATTGATTGATTAATACTTTATCAGTCAAAAATGTAAACAGCATGGAAGTACAGTAAAACAAGCTAAAAGGATAACACAGAAAGCCCTGGGGACTTGCTCAGTGGCGGCTGGTGCCTTTTTCCCCCAGGTAGTGCTACACCAAAAATTAAGCCAACATGTACTACAGTATGTTATCACGCTAGTTTATTTTGATAAATGAAAATGGCTTCATTTGCAGGCCTATTTAGGCCCTGCCCTAGTAGTAATTAATTTGTGAAAGACAGACACAACTAATGGCATGAGCAAAAATGTAGATTATACAGTACCTTTTTTGTACTTATAGGCTAAAAATAACAATGTTGCCGTTTTATATGGTCCATATCCATTCACAGCAATAACAACAGACAAAAACTTGCTTCGTTTTATAAGTTAGGCCAGTGGTTGTCAAACTTTCTCATGTAAAGGACCCCCAAATTGACACTTATTAGCCCGTGGACTCACTTATTAGCCCGTGGACTCACTTATTAGCCCGTGAAAGATATGCCAGGGGACCCCGGATAAGAGAAGATTTTTACCGCTCTAGCAGTGATTCTCAAGTATTTTCATTTCAAGGACCCCCAGTTTGACATGCATTAGGCTACGGACCCCCATTTAATGGCATTTCTATCTCTGGTACCCCAATTTATATAGTAAGTAAGCCAATGTTAATCTAACTCTGAGAGTGTACAAATGGAACCAAATGGACCCGTTAGGGTCCATTCGGTTCCATTTGTACACTCTCAGAGTTACAGACCCATAAGGGTCCATTTGGTTCCTAGCTATCCATCATTTAGCTGGGGACCCCCTGGAACCCCACCAAGGACCCCTGTTAGGCTATGTTATTTTCACAATCTAAGCATTTCGGTGTGAATTTCAATAATGGTCCCCGTCCCGATACACATGTATACTGGGGGTGGACTGTGGGCTGTTCAGCGATGTGGTCTGATGCCCTCCCCTGTGCAGGCTGTGTGGTAAACATCTCCAGTCTCCTGACCCATTAGGTGGCTATGAAGAGGCTATAAATAGGAGCGGTTGTCTCATTAGGACCCAATCAATTGAAGATAGAGTTGCAAGGGGGAGACGGAGGGGAGGCTAAGATCCTAATTAGTACATATACCAGGCTCTATACTCTGACTCTGAGGGGGAGAGAGAGAGAGAGAGAGAGAGAGGAGAGAGAGAGAGAGAGGAGAGAGAGAGAGAGAGAGGAGAGAGAGAGAGAGAGAGAGAGAGAGAGAGAGAGAGGGGACAGGACAGAGTTCTCAACAATGTTGACAGAAATGATGGATTCATAGGCAGGGCTGAGACTGGATGTGGCATAACGTGAGGAGGATAGTAGAAAAGACAGTATAGAAGAACAGGAGAGGAGAGGAGAGGAGAGGAGAGGAGAGGAGAGGAGAGGAGAGCGCTGGGTTTGGCTGTGCTGCGGCCCTGTGGTCAAGGACCCAGTGTGAAGCTGGCTGAACAGTGGGTGCAAAACACTAGCTTGCCGGGGGGCAAAAAAATAGTCTTTTCATTGTCATTTTTCCCTTGGCTTCTCTTTATCTCTTTCTGTGCCTGTGGTCCCTGTCTAGCCTCTGTGTGGGCAAAGCACCGGGAGCCCAACGTGGGACTGACTGTGTGGGAAGAGGAGCCAACAGGGCTCTATCTATCGTACGTGACCTTGAGACAGAGAGGACCGAGACGGTGCATCTGTATCAATCAATCAGTGCCATACAGACCTCGCCTGGGATAAATCCACAGTCAAAATGAGAAATTCAGTTTTCTGGTGGTACGGAATGTGGTTTGTCTCAGAAACACTTTTTTTTTTTACACAGAACCTGGCTCAGTGAGTGTGGGGAGTACTTTATCGTTCAATTTATTCTGCGCTTCTGCAGCCTCCGGAGACGTGTGTGTGTGTGTGTGTGAGAGAGAGAGTGTGTGTGTGTGTGCGTGCGTGCTGGTGCAGACACACACGCAGGAAGGCAGTCCCTGACCTCATTGAGAGGGCATTAGATGACATTTTGTAATTTTGTAAAAGCTGGACTAATTACTTACTCACATTTTTTCCCCAGCTGACCTCGTTTAATGAACACATCGCTCAGTGTCCTTCGGAAACCAACAAAAATGGCATCAGCCAGGAAATATGTAATAAGATCGAGCCCCTCTGAGGTGACACAGTGCTGTACAGGACTAAAACTAGGTGTGCACCGTGTGCGTCTGTGAGGTTGTGCCGCATGTGCATTTAAGTGTGTCTTTACCTATATGTGCCTGCATGTGTGTGTGCGCACCTGTGTGTATGTGTTCTAGGTACATAGTTGTGTGTGTGTGCGAGAGAGAGAGAGAGAGAGAGAGAGAGAGAGAGAGAGAGAGAGAGAGAGAGAGAGAGAGAGAGAGAAAGGAGCAAGTGACTGCTTATCAGCTCGACACCTTGTGGGCTTGCAGAGCGCTGCGGGGGCTGTAAGCCACTCTAGTAGGTCTGGAGGGCACGCCCACAGGGCACAAATCATGAATAGAAATGCCAGCTTAGTGCGTCTGCCCATGCTAATACAGCTCCCCTGTTAGCGCTAGCCCCGCGGCTAAGCAATGCAGTGCAGCCTTGAATATTGCCTCACTGCAAAGGTCCCTGGTTATGCTAGCCACCACTGATACTAATACTATTTCAGGGCTCCCCTTCGGCTCCCGTGCAGTCTTTAAAAAAAATGTTTTTGCTGTCATAGTAATGCTAGTCCTTATTCCGCTGTAGTTAGCTTGGGCTAGCTGAACTTGTATCTTTTTTTTATTCCTTGTTTTATTCCCTTGTGGCGCTTGTGGCTTCGCTCTGCTCTGCAGTGTGTGCTTAATTGAGACGTCCCGGGGTCCCTGTGAGTAGGCAGTGAGCCCAGGCAGTCACCTATCTTTTGGGACAAAGACAGCCCCGAGAGCGACAACAGACGAGGCCGCATTGCTCTAAGGCACACGCTCTACCGGCAGCGCTAACAACACTACACACACAGATACACAAATGGAGAAAAGGATGTGGGATTAAGAAAGGCTTTTCTTTTGACACACATCCAGTTGATGTGCCCCTGCAGTCAAACACCCGACGGTAGCTTAATCTTTTAACGGAGAACATACCCCTCCCAACGTGTTAGAACTTCCAAGCTTTCTCTCTTTTTCCCTCCTATCTTTCCCTTTTCTTGCTTACATACGCCCTGGCTCCCCCATATTTCATCTTGCGAAAGAAGCGGAATATTCATCTCAGGTGCAGCATTATAACCCATTGATACCTGGAACGCATCTGTGTCACTTTTTCATTTGAGCTATTTCACACTTTGGCTATTCAAAAATAGCAGATATACAAGCTCATAGCGTGGCACCGAGTGCCGCGCTATGAGCTTGTAGATCTGCTATTTTTGAAAAATCGTGAAAATGTGTGCAAATATATATATTCTTTTAAAGCAAACATTAACTCAAATCTTTGCTTCTGGGGGTCCCTGGAACAAAATATTTTGAGATGGGGGTCCGCGGCCAAATTCATATCATTTTGGGGGTCCTTGACATGAAAAAAGTTTGAGAACCACTGATATAGAAACATACGTTTTTCAGAAAAACATTAGGATTTAGAAGACATTTTGCAGAATCGGAACCTCAGGCCTCAATGGGATAAACCATTTGTCCGCTCAAAGGATGGGTGTATTTCTCATGGGTACTCTGCTCTCAATGCTCCCTCTGCCCAGTGCATGACGGGGGACATTATTCACCAGCGCACCAATACCGAGACCTACACACTAACGCACGCGTGCGCACGTACACACACACACACACACACGCACACACACACACTTTGATGGGAGGAAGATTCCTCAGTGGCACTCTGATCTTCCGCCTTTTATTCTTTTCTTATACGTAGAGAGAGGGGGCACATTTCTCATGGGTGCGCTGACATTAACCCTCCCCACAGCCTTGGGGGACATTTCTCAGTGCGGCGGCTGACATTAACTGCTGTTGCAGGAGCTGATTGCCTGAGCCCCGGGCCGTGCTTTATGGAGCCTCTCTCGCTTCCACCAGCATCGATCTGCTATCGCCTTTTACTGCACCCATAGATGGATAGGAAAAAGTGTGTAATGCACGCGTTTATAGAAATACAGTGTGCGTGTGTGTGTGTGTGTGTGTGTGTGTGTTTGTGTGCGCATGTTTGTGTTTGTGCATGTGTTTGTGCACCAAGTGCTAGTTGCAAGGGTGTGCACTGAGGACAGGGTTGCCAGATCTGCTCATTATAATTTCCCAGCAAGATTTTATTTGAAAATAGCCGATCTACAAGCTCACAACGCGTCGCGATGCGACGCGTTGTGAGCTTGTAGATCTGCTATTTTCAAATAGCTGATGCATATGTTTAAAGTGCTCATGTGGCCCATAGTCGCTTCTATTGGGCTGGTTTTCCTAGACCTGGTTGCTTGTTTCTCTCACAGAATCTGGCAACACTGACTGAGGACAGAGAGGAATGCAGGCGGCTGAAAATATGGATACCAATGAGTACATAGTACAGGAGAGGAGAGGAGAGGAGAGGAGAGGACAGGAGCTTGAAGGAACCAGTCTGGTTAGTAAGCAGGGCATCACATCCAACAGTTCGAAGAACATGGAAGATAGCAGAGAATGGGAAATACTGTGTGACTGGGTCATATTCTGATAGGCAGAACAAATCTGAGGGGAGAAACATAAATAAATAATAGCATCATACTTTCAAGCCTCTGAAAAAGAGAGACCATGGATGTCTTACCTGGGACACCTTGCGCACCACCTCTCCGCTCACCACCAGGCCCTGGAGGAAGGAGCGCACGGCCACGAACGTGCGCGTGACCTTCAGCTTGAGGTCGCGGGGCGTGTCGCCGAACGGCCGCAGTGTCTCCGTCTGCTTAGACACGCACTCCAAGTAGTCCTCTCCTACAACAAGCATAGAATCCCTCCATGAGAGTGAATTTAAATATATATTGGAATTTTAAATAAACCGAAAGCTTGTGGCTTCATGGATTGAAATTCAGATTAGAACAAGCCTCTCACAATGGGAGATGCAAACTGCAGAGGCAGATATAACATCCACGCTATTTACAAGTGTCATGGGTGCCGCAGTGAAGGGTCACATCAATATTCGCTATATACTCCTCTTTCACGGTGATAAAACACAACCAAAACAAATAATGAGCAAATTACCATTTTCATTGTTGTTCTGTATGGTTTCTAATCTTGTATTAAAATTGCCTTGTGGGTGGATGTTGGACAGGGGATGGTGGCCATACATACTATATGGAGGCATTTCAGGACAGTTATAACCTTGAATGATGCTCACGGATCGACTTTCAGCGATTCGGTTTATCAGAGCCGCCGATCCGATCGACATGCCCATATATGGGCATGCATATACTGATGACATCAGGGATCTCCATATATGGGCATTAAAGGTACATGGACAGACAGATACAGAGAGATACAGAGGGACACAGACAGACAGACAGACAGACAGACGGGAACAATGGGTACACTGACAATGGGTATTGCATAACCGGGTGGGGCCGAGTGGTGGAAAAAGTACTCAAATGTTTTACTTAAGTAAAAGTATCAATATTGCAAAAGTCCGGAATTCAAAATTTACTTGAGTAAAAGTAGAAAAGTATTGGTATCAAAATATACTTAAAGTAAAAGTACTAGAATGTTTGAAAATAGCCGATCTACAAGCTCACAACGCGTCACATCGCGGTGCGTTGTGAGCTTGTAGATCTGCTATTTTCAAATGTGATTAATAAAAGTGGTTAATGTATGTTTTATAATGTAATAATGTATTAACTTATTTATTTAAGTAACTAGTAACTTAAGTTTTCAAATAATTGTAGTGGAGTAAAAGTACAATATTTGCCTCTGAGATGTAGTGGAGTAGAAGTAAAAGTATAGACAATTGGAAAACAGTAAAGTAAAAGTACCTCAAAATTGTACTTCAGTAAATTTACTTAGTTACTTTACACCACTGTGCATTCCCAACTTGCATCGTTCCAGACTTGCGTGGTCCCCGAGTCGGTACTTTACCTGCACTTCATTAGCAGATGTTACGAGTTAAAAATAAGAACAAAGGGGGGTTGCAGTGTATACCTATGATACCAGGTGCCAGGAACTGCTTGTTTGCCTGGTTGAACAGCTTCTCCAGCAGTCTGGCCCAGAAGTCGTTGAGCACCTCCTCCAGGTTGACGTTGGAGCCGCGGCAGTAGCGCCTCAGCTCCGTGTACAGGTCAGAGAAGACCTGGGCGTTCTGGGAGTACAGGGGACCCCACGGTGCGGCGAAGGTCTCCTGCAGGGCCACCTCCGAACGGTTCAGCAGCTCCAGGAAGTACCCTGGAAAACACAAACATACAGGAAGTTAAAGTCTGAAAATAACAAGGAAGAAGAGGGCACAGAGTGCTGGTTAAGTCCTGAATCAACCAGCTAGTTTTAATACATTGGTGGTGATAGTTGTACTTGCATGTGAGCCAAGTAAGAACCAATCATCTCCTAGGCTCCTCTATGAGTCATTGAGGCAGGACAGAAACTGTATGTGGTCTTGCTTTGTTTTGCTGTCCCATTTTTGGGAGGCGACAGCGACAGCACGCGTGGTTCGTTTTATCTTGTTTTTCTCTTCATCTCTGTCTCAGCCACAATAGAGTGTGTGCGCCAGACAGCTTGATAGATGCTGGACTGGGAAGCAAATGTACCCAAAGTCAAACTACACACGTGCCTTGCATCTGTGGTAACAACCCACCCCCCCTCCCCCCCTCGCCCAACATCACGTCCAAAGAAAAGTGGCACACGTGCCTCGAAGACTATTGTTACTTTGTGACAATAGTCACATGCATTTCCCTGTTGGCCATTACCGCTGTCTGTGCTTTCGAAGACTATGCCGACGCATTTCTAAGAGAGACATATCCTTTCATCTGCATACCAAAGCTACCTCACACACCGCGTATGAACCCAAAGTAGAGGTACGCTAATGGGCCCCTCTGGGGGCATATCTGCGGATTTTACAGCGCCTCGCGGTATGGGAATATGCCGCCACCGGAACTATAGACGGTTCAGAGACAGACACACCGACGAGATATGCAGGTTGGCGTTGCTGGGAAAGAGTGGAGGAACGCCGGAGCCTTTTCCCTGAGAGGGGGAACGCAAACAAAAGAACACAGGAGCAGGAGAAGTGGCGGCCAGGTCCCAGAGGACAACGAAGCAACGCTCCGTTCTGCCTTTGCAGGGTGATGGTGAACGAGGAGGAGAAGGCAGACAATCACACAGCGTGCCCCCCGTCCATCCAGCCATTCAGCCCTGTATTTACTGTGCACCTCCAAGTAGACAATGTGCTACATATTAACCCATTAAGACCTGAGGCGATTCCAATTTATTTTTCTAAATCCTAAAAATCGAAAGAATATTTATTCAAGATTTGTCAAAAAATAGCAGATATACAAGCTCATAGCGCGGCACTCGGTGCCGCGCTATGAGCTTGTAGATCTGCTATTTTTGAATAGCCAAAGAAATGTTAAATGACACAGACCCCACTTAATGGGTTAAATCTGGTCAAGTGTGTTTGTTTCTGCATGCGTATGTGTCTGCATGCGCGAGAGTGAGTGTGCGTGCACGTCTGTAGGTGTGTATTGTGTCTTCTTTATGTATAATGTGAATGCCTACAGTACGGTATTTATGTGATGCGATGCAAGAGTGCGGTCTAGCGAACACTCCTGAATCGCTGCCCTCCACGCCCTCATGTGTAGCATCTAGTATTTATATGCCTGTTGGCGTGTGACTGTGTGCAGGCCATAATATGAATGTGTGAATGGATGTCTGACAGACAGGGAGAGATAATGTGCGACAGCATTTGCTCTGAAGGCGTCTTATCGCAGCCTGCCACCAGCCCAGATGAGGAGAAGATGAGGAGAGGAATGGATGGGTCGCCAGCCTCCAGCTCCCTGCCCAATCTGGGTTCGCTTATTCCCCCAGTGAAGCTGTGCTTTAACACATTGCGCGCGCGCACACACACACACACACACACACACACACACACACACACACAGACACGCACATGCACACGCAGTCCATAGTCTCATGTGACACAAGCGACTTTGATTTTTAATCTCCATTAGAATTCATTCCTGCTGTGTAGTGTCAGCAATCCAGTGGAAATGGCACAATTCCGTTTAATGGAAAAGACTGTCGGAAGGGAAGTCTTCACCCAGGTGCTGCGAGGAGATTGTTCCTCCATCAAATGGACTGACCACATTTCTGTTATGTATTCAGGGTAAACTGGGAACAGGCCCAAGTCAAAGAGCATGCAGCAGGTGTTTCAAATGCACCAGGGTTTTTAAATATCTTTGGGCCAGTATTTCTCAAACAGTTTCATGTCAAGGACCCCTAAATTGATACGTATTAGGCCGTGGACCCACATTTACTGTAGGTTGGGAGAGAGAAATCATGTGAATAGTCATTCCTATATCTCTAATTGGACTACCTTTTGGCTGGTGAGATTATATTGAAATTATACCTGTTTTATCATCCTGGCATCCCTATTTTGGGCATGTTATAGGTAAAAACAACAACAAAATCAAAAAAATGTGTACATCTACAAGCTCTCAAGCTTTTTAAATAGAGCTCAGGTGATTAAACTGTCCCCAACTTTACTGTGAACCCACTCAAGCACCCCTGGGGGTCCCCGGACCCCACTTTGAGAACCACTGCTTTAGGCTCTCCTATAGAAAAGCCAGCAGTGAACTTTGCTAATATGTGCCACACTACAGTCCCATGTTGTTTAGTTTTGACTGTAACAGTACATAGATATTCTTAATGCTTGCTTCTTGTAGCGTAATTGTCCTGCATCTCACGCCGTCTGCTCTCTCCTGTGCCCTTCCGCCTCGGTGACTAATGATCATCATTAGTATGACACGCGCGCACGTGCACCCACGCCTGCGCGCAGTATGTGGGCACTTGCAGGTGTGTGTGTGTTTATGTGTGTGTGTGTGCACTTGTATAAAGATGACCTTTCTCTTGTCTTTGTGGTACAGGGTTCCCAGTGGGACCGCTGGCTCTACGGTTCGTCCAGTCATCCCTCCCTCGATCCCTTTACCTCTCTCATCCCGCTGCTCTCATACCCCCCGTTAGACAGCAGACCCCCCCCCCCCTGTTCTTGTACATATTTTTTTTTCCCCTCTTTTTTATTTTTTTTTGTTGTACATAGTGTTATATATTGTTTTTGGCTGTTTATTTTGTAATGATATTTGAACTGTGGTGCCACTATATATGCCTATGAATTAAATACCAAGGCCCTCATTGGAAACAAGTCCGCAAGGACTTTTATGAACTGACCTGTTAGACAAAGTATTTTAAATGTAACTGTGCTGTTTTACATTTTTTGCCTAATAAAATATTCAATCAATCAATCAATCCACTCTCATCCTCCAGGCCTAACCCCCTCATCCCTTCATGGGCCTGTCATCTTCCACCATGATGACCTCCAGAGAGGGAGGATCCAGCATAGTTGCTTGTTTTTTAAAACAGCCCTGAAAATTCACATTTCAGGAGGCCAAAGGGAGGGGTAATTAACGCGAACGGCCTTTTTGCATGTAGTTGAAGCGCAAGGGGCCGGGGGGCGGGTGGGGAGAGAGTTAGCGCACTGAAGTCAAGGCACAGACTACTGTGTCGTTGACAGACAACGGATGCACGCTTATGAGAAACAACAAAAATAAAACCTGGCAAAACAGTTGCGTGCATTAGCGCAAGATGAGGATAAAGGAAACATTCAGTCTAAATGTCCAGTAATTCGCACGCGAAAAGGAAACATTAATGTCCAGTTTGCTAATCCACAACTACTGTGCCAGATAATCACCAAGAGAGTTAAAAAAGAAAAAACGTTTCAGTCATTCAGTCCGACTTCACTGTAGCCTATAGTAGCCTTTTCATAAATTATATTTGTATTACGCTGTCCTGAGAGTTTATAATATTTAGAGAAATGTAAAGTTTCAAATACAAAGGTATTGCTAGTAGTTGCGAATTACTGGACATTTAGACTGAATGTTTCCTTTATCCTCATCTTAATGCACGCAACTGTTTTGCCAGGTTTTATTTTTGTTGTTTCTCATAAGCGTGCATCCCCCCCCCCGCCCCCCCGCCCCCCGCCCCCCCCCCTGCGCTTCAACTACATGCAAAAAGGCAGTTCGCGTAATTAACACTTTATTAACCACCTTTCTTTACCCCCATCCCCCCGCCCCCTTTTCTACTCTGTACACATAGTGTTTTATATTTGTGATGATATTGAATTTTTGTGTTATTTTCGTATATGTTGATGAATTGAATACATAGGACCCCAATGGAAACATGACCGCAAGGACTTTTTTGGTGTTATCCTTTTAGACCAAGTGTTTGTGCTATTTAGCATTTTTGTCTAATAAAATATTCAATCAATCAATCATGATTAGGGCTGTCACGATTATGACATTTTACTTGACGATTAAATGTCGCTCAAATAATTGCGATTAGCGATTTCATTGTGTTTCTGTTGTTGAAGATTGGAACATTATGAATAAAAAATACATTTCCGTTTGACTTTTAGGCTTCGTAAACAAAAGTTGCACAGGGCACATATGACAAATAACTTACATATTTTAATAACTTTATACTTGTACCTATCTACAAGCTCAAAACGCGTCACGATGTGATTTTAGAAAATGTTAGAAAATATATGAAAATCTTTCAACATGGAAATGATTATGGCGATTATGCAAAAAATAATTGCCATTATCTCAAATAATTGCGATTAGACCATTATGTAATTATTGTGACAGGCCTAGACATGATCGCTGAGTCCTTTGCACCATCCTCAGCAAGGATGACGCAAACGCAGCAGATGGTTTGTAATAACGTTAAATAGTACAATATCGTTCTTCTCCGTCTCTATTTTAGTCTCTATCTTTCTTCCTCGCATTTTTTATCTCTCCCTGTCCCTATTTCACTCGTGTACAACACACAAGCAAACACTCACTGGCAATCACATGCACGCATGCGCGCACACACCTACATTCGCCCACACACACACACACACACACACACACACACACACACACACACACACACACACACACACACACACACACACACACACACACACACACACACACACACACACACACACACACACACACACACAAAGTGAGAACAAGATAAGCCAAGCGTGTGTCCTAATGACTTTCTTCCTGTGGTGAGAAGGGAATTAATGATTTCATTTGTAATCGCCGGGAGTTTCACATCCAGGCCACCTTGACAGGTTGAAGGCACAATTTCTTTCTCCATACTGTAACTTGTACTTGTATTCCCTTGCCTCTTGATACCGCTAAAAACACACGTGTGCGCACTCACACAAGTGCATATAAGTGCGAAGCTTATCCACTTTCCTCTGTCTCTGGCTTCAGTTTAATTGATTTTAAGTATACTCCACTTCCAACTGTTCTTTCTCTCTGTCTCTCGCGTGCACACACACACACACACACGCACGCACACGCACACGCACACGCATACACACACACACACACACACACACACACACACACACACACACACACACACACACACACACCTCTCTCTATTTTTCTCTACCTAAGGATTGTTATTGATGAGCTATTCTCTGTGCGTGAGGTACCATTGATCAACCTTCAGCTGCCAGTTAACCCATTAAATCCCGGGAACGCATCCACAAATGCCTTCTAAATCCTAACAGGTTTCTGAAAAACGAAGGTTGCTATAATATCAGTGGTTCTCAAATTTTTTCATGTCAAGGACCACCCAAAATGATATGTATTTGGCAGCAGACCCCCATCTCAAAATATTTAGTTCCAGGGACCCCCAGATGCAAAGATTTGAGCTTGTATATCTGCTATTTTTGAATAGGCAAAGAAATCTAAAAATGACACGATTGCGTTCCCGGCTTGAATGGGTTAAGTCTCAAAGTGTGCTCGGGCCTGATCCCTGGTCTGTTCTTCCACAGGGATTAATTGACCATGGCTTGTGCTCAATAATCTCAGACTGATCCAGAATCAGTTTCACTGACACTGAGGTGGCTGAGACTTCGCTTGGCTGGACACTTTTGCTTCTCATGTATAAACCCATTAGAACCGGGAAAGCATATGTGTCATTTTAGATTTTAGCTCTCTCTCTCTCTCTCTCTATATATATATATATATATATATATAGCAACATAGGTTTTTCAGCAACAGTGGTTTAGAACAGTGGTTCTCAAAAATAGATATGCAAGCTCACATGCAAGCTATTTTTTAACACAAATCTTCTCTTCTGGGGGTCCCTGGCACAAAAGCATTTGAGAACTACTGATTTAGAAGTTATTTGTAGAATCGGCCTCAGGTCTTAATGGGTTAAATACCGGAAAGACTACCCCCCCCCCCCCCTCTCTCTCTCTCTCATGCCAGCTTCCCCTAGATGTCGGGAGGAAAATCCTGATACCAAGTCAGTTGGTCATTAAGTCATCACAGGCTGACAGGAAATCACTGATTAACTCGTTATGTGCCCGTACTACACTGGGTTCTGGGCTGTACATGTTGATTTTCTGTGACAGGCGTCTAACACTATCTATCACATCAAAGAGGATGTGTCACGGCCCTGGTACCAAGCCAAACCATTGATGGCCATTAAGATATAAAATATACTGTGAAACACTGGGGGGGGAAAAAATGCAAAACTGACAAGAAACAGCCAACATGAATTGATACTGAATTCTGAGACTAGAGGCCGTATACTGGGGGCAGCATCATGGTTAAAGCTAGCGTGAAACAGGAGCGCCCTTAGTGTCGTGAGGACACATTTTGCATGTTGCAGTACACTGCAGTGTATTGCACCCTGCCTTGCCACTTTGACATGCATTTTGAATGGCTAAATCTGCAAATGAATGCCCCCACCCCACCGCAAATCAAGACAGACACACACACACATGTAATGATGTAATCATACCTAGACGTGGATGCTTAGATAGTAGATGCAGTAAACTCGGCTCATGGCCATGAACACAGGACACAATTGAGCTGTGAGAGGTGACAGAACGACGTTGTTGTGCAAGCGCACCAGAGTGCCACAAAAGAAGTGACAAGATGAGAGAAGGGAGTGCAAGGAAAAAAAAGGGGAGAGGCATAGAAAGGGAGAGAAAGGGCTAGAAAGAAGGAAGAGAGGGCTAGAAAAAAGCAGAGAGAAAGGAGGGGAAGAGGCATAAGAAGACCGGGAGAGGTGGATAAAGAAGGGGAGAGGGATGGAAAGAAGGGGAGGGATAGAGAAAGTAGGGGAGAGATAAGCCGGGGAGAGATAGAGACAGAAGGGGAGAAGGATGTATCTGATATCCTTAACTTGATTTGTCTGCTCTGACAAGTGCTGAATGATCCTATTAGCTGGACGTTTTGGTCATTTCCTTGGCAAAGGAGATGGTAAGCAATAGGGAGGGAGGGGGGGGGGGGAAGAGAGAGAGAGAGAGAGAGAGAGAGAGAGAGAGAGAGAGAGAGAGAGAGAGAGAGACAGAGCGACAGAGAAAGAAGTAGAGAAAGAGGCACATGGAAAGCAGGAACCAAGGTGATGGCTGGGTGGATGAATATGAGGGGCAGTGGTTATGAGAATTGATTCTAAAAGGATCACGCGTTGTGAGCTTGTAGATCGGCTATTTTCAAATAAAATCTTGTGGGGAAATTATAATAAGCAGATCTGGCAACCCTGGTCATCAGCTGGGCTCTGTTCAGCTGTGGGACTTCTGGCCCTTTTCCAGCTCAGGCCTCCTTAGTTGTGAGGAGAAAGCCTGCCCATCCAGGAAACGTCCAACCATTCTCTGTACTCTTAAGAGTTTTCCTATATCTGTGCTAGGAGGGACACACGTTACTGCCCTCGTGTGTGAGGGTGTGTGTGTGTGTAACCTTCGATGGAGACGGATCCACTGCTGTCCTGGTTGGGTGGAGTAAGTGCCTGTGTGTGCATTATTGTGCTTTGAGTGTGTGTGTTTGGCTGAGGGGGGGTTGCACAAAATGCACAAACTAAGAGGATCTGGGAGCCATTAGAGCATTTACGTGTCAGACTGCCTCCCCATCAATACGAGCATTTCTCACATGCGTGCACAGTGAACCCGGCAGTGCCAGAGCCCCGTTAGCAAGCATTTAGACACCATTAAAACCCTCCTCGTATTAACCCACTGAGACCGGGAAATCTGTGTGTCATTTTTAGATTTCTTTGGGCTATTCAAAAATAGCAGATATACAAGCTCATAGCGCGGCACCGAGTGCCGCACTATGAGCTTGTATATCTGCTATTTTTGAAAAATCGTGAACATTTGTGGGAAAATTACATGTTTTTCAAAGCAAACATTTGTAAAATATTTAGTTCCAGGAACCCCCAGAGGCAAAGATTTGAGTTACAAATGTCCGCCAAAATAAATTCAAATATTTGCACAACTTTTCATGATTTTTCTAAAATAGCAGATGTATGAGCTGTATATCTGCTATTTTTGAATAGCCCAACGAAATCTAAAAATGACCCACAGATGCGTTCCCGGTCTCAAAGGGTTAAACAAGCCGACACAACACATAACGCACTCCATTCATCAACGGACCGTCTGCGAAAGTCCTTATTCCGGCTCTCTCTCCCTCACACTCTCGTCGCTCCCCTCCGGCATTCGGCTGTCTGGCGCTGTGCACTATTTACCCTTGTCTGCTCTTCCCCTGTATCTCCATCTGTTTCTCTTTTACAGCTCTCGTTTGCCTCGCTCGTTTCCTCTACCCCTCTGTCCTTCTGTGTGCCCGTCTCACTGCGTGATGTTTTTCCTGCTGTCATTTTGTTTTCTTCCCCGTATACCCTCCTCTCAGCTCACTTTTCCATTGCTATCTTCTGTCACAGGGATCTAACAGCCAGTCTTGCCACGACTCTTCTCTTTCTCTCTCTCTCTCTCTCTTTCCCTGGCACTCTCTCTCACTTCCGTCTCGACTGTCTTTCCAAAAGTACCATGCCACCCCCTTTCCCTCGCCCACCCCCCCTATGAGTAATGTGCTTGGCATAATTAGGCCGGCGTATCAACCCAAAACGCGTGTGATTTGCATGCAGATAAGACGGGGGCCAATCGCGGTGGCAACAAAGCCATGCAGACGTCCTTGTCACTCGGTGACATCATCAGAGGTGACCCTGAGATGGACGAATTGAATCTGTTGTCTAATTGGAGGAATATTTCGCCACAGAAACACGACAGAGTCCAATTAGGAAAGAGCGCCGCCCAGATAGCCGACTCACCGTCTGCCGCGGTGTTCCATTAGGTGCAGAGAGGAAATCAGGACAGGCGTATGCAAGGAGGAACTGTGGCATTAAAATCAGGCAGGATTTGGGCACAAGCTTGTCACCCCCAGCCCCCTATTATAGGTCTATTTAAACTGCCTCTGAGGACAGGCAGTTACATAACAATACAGTGGGTAGATGTGCATTAGTCTGAATTAATAACTGAATAATAATAATAATAATAATGATAATAAGAGAGTATTGTCTGGTCATCTAGAAATGAGTCTACCCCCAGTTGCCGTCTGACCAGTCAGCTAGGTATCTATCTATCTATCTTCACACTATTACACAGGCAAGCACATTTCAAGAACATCTAACACCTAGGAACATTAATGATGGCATATGCAATGAATGAGGATCTTGACACGCACGCACGCACGCACGCACGCACGCACGCACGCACGCACGCACGCACGCACGCACGCACGCACGCACGCACGCACGCACGCACGCACGCACGCACGCACGCACGCACGCACGCACGCACGCACGCACGCACGCACGCACGCACGCACGCACGCACGCACGCACGCACGCACGCACGCACGCACGCACGCACACACACACACACACACACACACACACACACACACACACACACACACACACACACACACACACACACACACACACACACACACACACACACACACACACACACACACACACACACACACACACACAGACGCACACACAGACACACACACACAGTGCATCCAGATGCCAGCCGTGGCACCATTAGGCAGAGAACCACCTGCCAGGTTTAACGCTTCCGTCTGTCTGGTACACCTGGCTGCCATCTAACACAACGCTCCCCATGGTGCCACCACTCTCCCCGTCCTCCATGACCTTTCTCTCTCGCATTCCGTACGCCCTCCTCTCTCTCTGTCTCACTCTGTTTGCTCATTTCACACTTTCTCTAATGCCCTATGTTGCGTAACTTGCGTTCACCCTGGGAGCTATACAGATAGGAGATACAAAGCGACAGCATATCTGTCGCGGCGTAAATAACGGAAATAATTAGTTTCCCCACTCATTACAAGAACGAATTGTGTGAAGAGAGAAAGTGAGTGGAAATGGTTAAAAAACACTCATGTTGTAGCTTTGTAGCTGCAGTTGAAGCCAGCCCAACTTGTATTGTAGCTTTACAGATTTTGAAGCGGCTACAAACGTCGGGTGTCGCTTTGTATCGTCACGCCGCTGGCGTCCATTGAAAATGAACGCTAGCCTGTAAGCTTTGTGTCTGCCGGTGTGAACGCAGCATAATGTTGCCAGTTAATCTCCCTCCCTCGCTCATTCACTCACTTTTCCCCTACTCTTGCTCTCCACACTCTCTCATCTCGTGGCCATGCTTTTGTTTTTCCGCCTCTGTATCGTTTACTCTCCTAGGCACGGGTCAATTGTATTTCCATTTCCGTAGATTTCTGTCTCTAACAATTCATTTGATTCCCTTCCCGAGTCGGCACGGCGCGCTCAGTCATTCAGGTGTTCTTGCCTGTGTGCCTTTACTGTCAGTTTCATTTATGTGCTAATATTATTCACAGTCGCCACACAACCTTACTGGATAATGGCTGTCCTTGCCCAGGGTTGGTGACGATGATGACATGACTGACTATTGTCATTACTTCATTAAACAACTCATTTTAAAATAAAAAAGGAGCTGTAAGTGACTTTTTGGTAACACTTGCTATGCATCCCATATATCTATAATGCATTATACACACATAGGCGTATAATGCATTGTAATATGCAACACTGTATAATAATTAGGGCTGTGAATCGTCTGCTATCTCACGATTCGATTCCGATTTTTATCGATTTTTTCAAAACAAACGATTATCGATTCAAAATCGATTTTTCTCGATTCAAAAGCGTTTTTTTCTGATTCAAACGATTCTCGATTCAAAATGATTCTCGATTCAAAACTATTCTTGATTCAAAACATAGGATTTCAGGATCTACTCCAATCTGCTGGCATGAGAACAGAGTACATTTATGTAGCTTTTATAATTGTAAAGGTTTTATCAACTGATAATAATGTAAACACACAAAGGTAAATCCAAGATCCTAAAAAAAAAAAAAAGAGAATCGATTCTGAATCGTCCAACAGAAGAATCGCGATTTGTATTCAAATCGATTTTTTCCAACACCCCTAATAATAATAGTTATTAAGAACCCATAAATACTCATAATGCTTTATAACAATAATCATAACACAGTATAACGCATTGTGCAATAATTTTTTTAAGTCAAGTATAGATGCATTGTAATTGGCTTATACAGTAACAATGGATAATTAAGGTTATAAGCACTCATATGTTTCATAATGCAATCATAAAGCCTTTCATAGACT
The DNA here is from genome assembly GCF_963280865.1 of Gymnoscopelus braueri. Taxonomy (NCBI): domain Eukaryota; kingdom Metazoa; phylum Chordata; class Actinopteri; order Myctophiformes; family Myctophidae; genus Gymnoscopelus; species Gymnoscopelus braueri. Next base: position 39,660,946 of record NC_137611.1, read on the forward strand.
TATAAGCAATGTTACCATAACGTGCGTGACACTGTAAGTTTTGCTCTTAATGTAGGCATGAACAATTGCGTCAAAACCCATTTCAAGTGGCTAATTTGCGTCAACATTTTTTTATCGCCATGTGTGCACAATCACACTGTATAATACCTTTCTTTCTCACTGTAACTGACCTAGAGATATAGTTTAATTTATTGAAAATAATCTAGCTTTGTCTGTAATTAGATTCTGTGGATAAGTCACATATCTAAGGGGTTGGACAGGTGGTGTCAAGGTGACCACAGTGTACCCGGTGCACATGTCAGCGGTTACTCAAGTTATGCTCAGGGGGATTTGAGTGTTTGCTTACATAATGCGACTGAAATTGGTGTCCACACCTGAAAATGTATTTTCTGTTTACTAAAGAGCTGGAGAGAGAGACGGGGAGACCTCTGTTACTGAACAAACACTCTAGTCTATAGCAACGATTACTCGCAGAATATAGAGCTTTAACGTCCTCAAGGCTGCCGGAACCATTTAATGGTTCAGTCAAAGAAAAGGAATATTTGCTGTATGACCATTTATAACAATCCCCCATCTCTCTCTCTCACTCACACACACACATCCGTAATTTCATACTGTACAGATCCAAAATACACACGCACGCACGCACGCACGCACGCACGCACGCACGCACGCACGCACGCACGCACGCACGCACACACACACACACACACACACACACACACACACACACACACACACACACACACACACACACACACACACACACACACACACACACACACACACACACACACACACACACACACACACACACGCGCGCGCGCACACACACACACACACACGCGCCCGCGTACATACGTGCACACGTACAGGCCAGGAGCCAGCTGTGTGCAAGCATGCAGCATCCTCTAATCTGTGGCTTGCTTGGTGGGTTCTTCCAGAATCCCTGGGCCTAAAAAGGCCTTGCCTGGCTGGGCTGGAACAGTAACACCCTACACTTAGCTGCATGGCGCTAGATAGCCCACACCCTGCTAAACACAGCCAGATGTTGGAGGGGACAGACTGACTGACTGACTGCAGGGCACACGCTTTGTTATAGGATCCACTCGCTCACCATGCAAGAAAATATTCTTTACTGCTACTTCCACTTATCCTCAAGCCTGAATTAACCATAATGTTCATCCTCGGGCCAAATAAATTAACCACATGAATCCTAATGTTGTTATTCTGGGCATGTCATAATAAGCGCACATTCTGCAAAAATAGGTCAACACTCAGTCTGAGAAGTTGGGAGAAGATTTTGGCAAAAAATAACAGATCTACAAGCTCACAATGCCTGCAGCTACTGAGCTTGTAGATTGGTTCTTTCCGCTATTTGATGTACAACAAAAATATATAGGTTTTAAAGTGGTACCATGGGGCTGGTGCTAACTGGAAGCCCTTTTCTGACACCATGAGGGAACAGGGGGTGGTTTTTAGGTTTTGGTTTATTTCAGCAGTGGCTGTTTATCAAGGGCTGAGGCAGGGAGTGAGGTCACGTCCCACTGGAATACAAACATCATGGTTCCTGTCGTCTTATTTTTCTCACAGCAGTGATGGCTAAAAGCAACATGTATTTAGGCCAGAGACATGTGCAGATCTGTAGAGTCTAATCGCTCTGCCTCCTCTGCCTTCAAGAGATGTGTGATCGTCACATAGTTATGAGGCATTAAAGGTGTCTCTCTCACCTTTCTCCTCCACTCCACTCCTCTTTCACCCTTCTTCCGTGTTCTCTCTGTCAACTCTGCCGTCAACCCGTCCGATGGGGGGGGGGGGGGGGGGCTGCCAGATCTGCTTATTATAATTTCCCCGCAAGACTTTATTTGAAAATAGCCGATCTGCAAGCTCAAAACGCGCTGTGAGCTTGTAGATCTGCTATTTTCAAATAGCTGATGTATATGTTAAAGCGCACATGTGGGCCATAGTCGCTTCTTTTGGGCTGGTTTTCCTAGACCGGGTTGCTTGTTTCTCTCACAAAATCTGGCAACACTGGGGGGGGGGTCGGGGTGAGTGAGGGTAACTTTCTGTGCAAGTTCAAGAGGGTTTAACCGTTAAACAATCATCACGTCACATAATCACTGAGGAGAGACGCACCTGTACTTCACAGGTGCGCAATAAAATATTTAGATCTCTTAATTTAACTCTGATAGTTGTGTTCATTTTTACAGTCTCAGGGGTCAATTCACAAAGGACTGTGTGGCTTTTGTGGTCGTGAAACCTGCACAAATGCGACAAAAAGAAACTGTGTACTTCTCAAAGCGCTCACAAACTGAAATTATGGGTGATTATGCAAACATTTAGTTCCAAATCGGCCCTTTCTATGCATAAGCCTTGTTACAAAACGAAAAAAAGTCCAATTCATTAACACCAGCGCTAACAGCCACACGCAGTTAACCCTTTAAGACCTGAAGCCGATTCTACAAATGTCTACTAAATCCCAAAAGTATTCTGAAAAACTTATGTTTCTATATCAGTGGTTCTCAAACTTTTTCATGTCAAGGACCCCCAAAATAATATGTATTTGGCCGCGGACCCCCATCGTAAAATGTTTTGTTCCAGGGACCCCCAGAAGCAAAGAATAGAGTTAAAAATGTTCGCTTTAACACATTGCGTGCCAATCGCATAGTTCTACGCGAACCTAAATAATTGCGCAGCATGCCAGTCGCGTAGTTCTACGCGAAGTGGTCTTTTTTTTTTTTTTTTTTCTCTCGCAGTGACACATTTTATTGTAGGCCTCCCTCGCAGTGACACATTTCATTGTAGGCCTCCCTCGCAGTGACACATTTCATTGTAGCACACCGGAAACGGAAACGGAAACGGAAATGTCAATCGAAGATTTTCGTTCCCATCCGCCGCCGCTCTAAAGCTTCCCCTAATCCGCCATTATCTCCGGTGTTGTTTTTCTCTGCGCTGAACGCCGTTTAATAGAAACTGCGACTACTGCAAAATGGACGATCGCCGATTGAAAATGTCTTCTCTGGGCCACTCACACAGCTACCCTGTGTGTCTACAAACAGTTGAACGCGCGATCTTAAGGTATTTAGCGAGGTCTGTGGCGAGGTGAAAAAAACTAAAAAACAACAATAAATCGCTGGCACTGGTGAGTACATTATGATATTAAACTCTGGCGTGGAATGTGTTAAACAATATATATTCAAAGATTTGCACACATTTTCACGATTTTTCAAAAATAGCAGATCTACAAGCTCGTAGCGCGGCACTCGGTGCCGCGCTATGAGCTTGTATATCTGCTATTTTTTAATAGCCAAAGTGTAAAATTATGCTTTTTTAGCTCAAATGAAAAAGAGCCACAGATGCGTTCCAGGTCTTAACGGGTTAAGAGTGAAGGTTGTTAGCATCTTCAGAGAAGCACATTTATGATGGGTGTCACGCCCAGACATTACAGTGATCATGGCAGCAGGGATCGCAAGCCAGGCGAAGACATCATCATGCGGATATTTCGACCCTCTAGTACAGGGGTGTAAAACTCATTTGACTCATTCTTTTTTTTGTCTGTGTGTGCGGGCATGCATGCTCTCACTCTCAACTACAGTAACTCATTTGTTCACAACACAAAACATAACGGGTTACATACATTCTTAGTCTAACCCTAACCCTCTTAGGCTGCTGCTGATTTCAGACCTTGGACTAAAGAGGAATTTGTATACTGTACTGCAATTTGCATTCCATACTTTCTTTGTCATGTGTGTACCAATGGCCTTTCAGCGTGCCTACAGTACGAGCGTGTGCATGACACTGTTAACACATTGAGTGCCAAAACCGTATTAATACGGTTTTGCAAATACACCCGTGGAGTGCCAACTTTCCTAAAAAACGTATAAATACGTGATTTTTATCTTTTTTTTTTTTTTTTTTCCATGCGGGAGGGGCTAGAGCAGCTCTGGGATCACCCTAGGTGATTCTGAGAAGGAAGGGCCAGATGGATCATCGTGTGAAAAACATGGCTTCCCATCCACTTCCGGTCTATTTCCTTCTCTAAAACGCCTATAACTCCGAAACTTTCTTCTATGGGGAAAACAACTCATTTTGCATCCGCAATCGCTCCGCCATTGTTACTCGCGTGAGAGATGTTATCGTTCCAGCCGTTAGCCAGCACCATCGGGTAAAATGGAGGCATGCTTTTTTTTTCATGGATTGCTCGTCATGGAGTCTACAGCTTTAAACAGCACAATGGAGCTTAACGGTGAGATTCCCGGCACCGAACGTATTCTGTTATTATAAAATTCTGGCACCCAATGTGTTAATAAGGTTAATCAGAAGACTGGTGGTCTATAAACATACTACAACTTTTTTTATTATTAATTCGAGGCAGAGTAGTCCATGTAAAAAAACTTTTTTTCCAGACAAAAGAGAGACGCATACTGTCTTCACGTACAGCAACAGAAAATACAATATTTTCAAAAATAGCAGATATACAAGCTCATAGCACGGCACTCGATGCCGCACTATGAGCTTGTAGATCTACTATTTTTGAAAAATCAAGAAAATGTGTGAAAATCTTTGAATATATATCGTTTAAAGCGAACATTTTAAACTCTATTCTTTGCTTCTGGAGGGTCCCTGGAACTAAGTATTTTGAAATGGGGGTTGGCGGCCAAATACATATCATTTTGGGGTCCGACATGAAAAACTTTGAGCACCACTGATATAGAGACATATAGTTTTTCAGAATACTGTTGGGATTTAGAAGACTTTTGTAGAATCGGCTTCAGGTCTCAATGGGTTAATACAATGAACCACTTTGATGACTGCAATGGCATTCTCCGTTTTCAGGCTTATAACGCCTCAGCACCAGCCACCAGCTCCACAAACAACTCGGTGACAGTCAAAGATGCATCCGTACGTACATACACAAATAAATAGTGTGCCGCAAAGCCACCATATATAGGCTATACTTTGTATAATTGCAAATGAGGGCAAATTGCACTCAGCTGTGGAACCTTATGGGAGCCTTTGCGCTGGCATATCTTTAGCACAATATCTTTTGTGAATCAGACCTGAAGGCAGGGCAGATAGCGAGTGCAAGTGACTTGCAATTCATGGTGCTATCAGCGCCCGCAATCCATTCTTTGTGAATTTGCAATTGAGAGTTAAATTAACACTTTTTGACGTGTGTTTGATCCATAGACTGTAAAGAAATATTGACGAGGAAGGGAGCCGTGACGTCACCCATTGGTTTCTAGATCTGTTTTGAAGCCACGATTTCAGCAAATTCAAATCCACCATCTTGGAATTTCCGGTCCTGAAAAGCAACCGGAAACGAATGCTATTGGCTGAAAGGGCAGCGAGGGCGGGTCTTCAGTCAGTAGAACCAGTAGAAGCTCTAGAAGCATACCCTACTTTATCATCAATTCTAAAAATTAATGGGACCATAATTTACAAAAACGCATAGAAGTCCATTCAAATACCCATTGAGTTAAATGGCATGAAATGTCTTCTGCAACCAGCAGGAGGGGAAACAGCGGCACCATATAGACCATTAATTGGTGCCTGCAGCGTTTCCATTATTTCCACGTTGGCTTCATATCCAGCGATGGAAACTTGCCACCTGGTTTGGTCTGAAAGGTCGAGTCAAATAACAGCATGAACTGAACTTTCTGTCACAAACTGGCAGCAGATAGCTCATGGTATGGTATTATGTGGACAGGTTAACGAGCAACAGCCTTGGAATGACCTGCTTCTCTGAGTTACATGAGTTAGAGAGCCGCTGCTTCCATGACGTGTGTCTGTGGGGGCGTGTATTGGATGCACATCATTAGATTGTTTAGATAGCTGAGTGCTGTTTGACTGCGTTCTGCGTTGTTTACCGTCTCCGCTGTGCTAAATGAGGTGTTTCCCCCGAAGAACGCCAACGTTCCAGGACCTTAAGATGACATAAACGAACTTGGACGGAATGTGTATGCCTTGGACAGGTTATTTTGGCGTGCGTGTGCGTGTGCGTGTGCGTGTGTGTGTGTGTGTGTGTGTGTGTGTGTGTGTGTGTGCCTGCCACATTTATTTGTGTGCGTGTCTTTGTGTGTGTTTTGGCAGAAATGAGCCAAAGTATCCCTTTGGCATGGAAATGACACACAGTAGAATGGGACCATGAGAGAGAGAGAGAGAGAGAGAGAGAGGGAGAGAGAGAGAGAGAGAGAGAGAGAGGGTTAACAAACGTCACTCAGCCACTTACAGTATCACAATGATTTGTAAAAAGGTCAAGGCTAACTAGCCGAGCCCCGATCCCCCAGCTGACAGATCCATTGTCACACTCTGGCCAAGGGGAACGAGTGCAGCAAGAGAGACAGATGCTTAGACCCTCTTCTATTAACCGGAACAGGTCATTAAACACAAATAATCGCCTCAGTGTTCTGATGGTCCAGTGACTAGCTCACTCTATCTCGTTTCCCCCACCCCCCCCCTTCTGTTTTTCTCTATCTCTTCCTCTCCCGAGTCTCCCTCTCCGTGTCGACTGTAAACATCGCAATCAAGAGGCGAGCTGACCTTCGTCCTGTGATGCAATAGCTCTTTGGTGTTTCACAGTGACCGGCTCTGATGTGCGTCTGTGGTGCGATACACAAACAGTCGTTTTGCAAAGCGTACACGGGATGTGCGTTGCAGCGCAGTGCTGCTCAATTTGCCACCCAATTAAAATGCCATCCGTGTTCAACAAACCAGGCGGAGGGCGTTTCAGTTCAACAAGATTTTGGAATTGCGATTAGACCTCAGTCGAGGCTGTGGTACATGGGAGCTTGAGTTACGCGTTGGTGTCAGATTAATTTTTGGGGGAGAAAAAAAAATAACCCCCCCCCACACACACACATTCGATTCAGTTGACTGAATTCAAATGGGATCAACGTCTTGCCGCGGAGCCACCCTGCGATAATGAATACAATCTCCGGTTCTCTAACGTCACACTCCGTAACACTTTCTCTCCTAACCCTTCCGATCTCCTTTGCATCAACCTGCCTTCGAGTACACTGTGTGCTTATAACAAGGCTTTTACTTGCGTCATCATGGCTCACCAGCGCTGAGTTATGACATATCGCAGTTCAGATTCCTCATTAGTCCAGAGAGAGGTTACATAAGACTTTGACTTATAGAAAATCCCTCATGGTCTTCTGTGTGTGTGTGCGCGTGTGCGTGTGTGTGTGTGTGTGTGTGTGTGTGTGTGTGTGTGTGTGTGTGTGTGTGTGTGTGTGTGTGTGTGTGTGTGTGCGTGCTCAAAAGTGGGCGAGTACGAGAAAACCCACCATCTGCCAAGACGGGTCACAGCTGGCAGGATATCTCTTCAATCGATCATGCTATGGACTGTGATATATCATTTTCTAATACTTTACAGGGGGTGTAAGTTATATTTATTTGTTAAAATAAGTGTTAAATAGCTCTATACTGCCATAGTGAACATTGCTAGAGTGTTCAATAACATGGGGTATCTCCAGCTCTTCAATAAACAACAAATGCATTTTCAGGTCGGGATAGCAGTAGAGAGAACTCATACAGAATGCAGGATAAAACAAGTGAAATTGGAAGTGATGAAACAAAGAAGTCAGCAGACAAAATTGGAACTGGAACACTATACAATTTAAGCTGCTAAACAGGTATACTCTCTCCTGCCTGGATGAAATTGGTGACCCACCTGAAAATATATTTTCTGTTTATTAAAGATCTGGAGAGAAGGAGAGACCCCAGAACAAACACTCTAGGGTCTACCTGGAGGGTGGGAAATTGATTTGTGAATTTGAGGAACACAGTATAATAGAGGGTTGTCTTTGGTTAAGAATCTACGTTCTGCCCGAGTTGTACAACCCTCTAACAAAGAATAATGGAGGAAATATGTGTATGTTGGCAAAGCACATTAAAGACAAGTATTCCAAAATGCAGGTTAAAGTCTAAAGGAGATTAGGCTTTTGCAATCAGAGCTCCTACGCTTTGGAATGAGAGAGATCAGGCTCGCTGAGTCGGATCCCTTGATTTAAATCCCGGCTGAAAACTCACTTTCATAGATTCAATTAATTTGAACTCATCCATGTTCTGATCTGTCTTGTTGTTTCTACATGTGTATTCTGCTTCATGTGAAGCACTTTGTAACCAGTGGTGGAAAAAGGGTTTACTTGAGTAAAAGTATCAATGCTGCAATGTAAAAGTACTCTGTTACAAGTAAAAGGCCGGAATTAAAAATGTACTTGAGTAAAAGTACAAAAGTATCACAAGTAAAAGTACTAAAATGTTTGAAAATAGCAGATCTACAAGCTCACAACGCGTCGCGATGCGACGCGTTGTGAGCTTGTAGATCGGCTATTTTCAAATAGCCTACGTATAAAATAGGGTTGAAGTGGTTCATGTATGTTTTCTAATGTAATAATTTATATCTGCAAAGTAACTAGTAACTAAAGTTTTTAAATAATTAGTAAAAGTATTGAAAATTGGAAATACTCCAGTAAAGTAAAAATACCTCAAAATTGTACTTAAATAAATGTAGTTATTTTACATCACTGTTTCTAACACAGTTTTGAAAGGTGGTATCGTTGAGCTGGGGCATGGTCGTCTTCAAAAGATCCTGTTCAGAATCGGCGGGGAATTCTGACATGCTGGATCCTGAAGCGTAAGGTGCCTCCTAGAAGTGGACTTGTTTTCTAGGTCAGGGTTGCTGAGTCTCCATGGGTATATATACTTTGTTGTCACGATAATCAATGGTGTCTCTTTTGAATTTCCCCCACTTTGATCTGTGATGCTGCTCCCTGTATTTGCCCATGGCCGTAGCAATGTTCTCTTGTAGGGATTGGATTGTGTGTGTGTGTGTGTGTGTGTGTGTGTGTGTGTGTGTGTGTGTGTGTGTGTGTGTGTGTGTGTGTGTGTGTGTGTGTGTGTGTGTGTGTGTGTTATTTATTTATTTATGTTTCTCTTTTTTTACACCTGCTTCTTGATTATTCGATGGACCTACCCTCTCAACCCGAAAATTACTTTCGACTGAACCGTATTGGACCAGTCTCTTCAGATGGAGGTGTTAACCACTGTGAAAAAGTGCCCTTGGACATAATACAGTAGTTCCATCCACATCACCATAAGCCTAATCATTACGGTTATTTTAGGTATTAAGGCCTAATGCATTAATATCTGGCTCCTTATTCTCAAACATACACACACACACACACACACACACACACACACACACGCACTCACTCACCGTCGAAGGCCTTGTACTGTCCGGTGAGCGAGGTCTGCAGGGCGCGTCCGGCCTCTTTAAGCAGACCCTCCATCTCCCTGCGGCTCAGACTGGACAGGCTGTCCTCCATGCCGCTGGTACAACAGGTGTACCCTTGGGGACAAACACGCAGGTGCTCCCCTGGAGATAAGAAGAAAAAATCATGACATTTTACTTGACCATTAATTGTCATACACATAATTGCAATCAATGATTTAATTGTGTTTTTGGCATTTAATATTGTAACATATGTCTGTCTAAGCCCAAAGCCCCGAATTCCCCCCCCCACCCCAAAAGCCTGGGGGATGAACAATGCCAAAAAACAATCACACAAGTCACCTTTTACAGCTTTTGCCACACTTGACACAGGCTACTTTCACAGCATTTGACCTTTGACAAAAATGTTTAAAGTTTACAGTTAGGAATCCTGGAGTTTTTTTTTACTGCCACCATGTGTTTACTGTAGATGTCTGCTTTGTCTTGTTTCTCCTCCATTTTATTGTTGTTATCATCATGTTACTATTCTGCTACAATGTCCCAAGGAGCCAAACGAAAGTATGTTTTACTCGTATGTACGGGACAAATCAATATGTTTATGTATTCTGTTTGTGGTGTATCTTGGTGTAAATGTAACTCACAACGAGTGTCGTGTAAGCCCATGCGGGCTGGGCATCTTGTGGTGCAGGACACTATAATAAAATTATATCTATCTATCTATCTATCTATCTATCTACCTGCAAGTTGTAACAATAAAGAACCTTGAACTTTAATATCAACAACTGCATGGGCCTGTCCTATAGTTAAAGCCTAGATATTATGCAAGCTAATCTACATTGAATTAGTGTATCGAGGGGATCAAACCCTGCATGTCTGTGATATCATGCAGGTGGAATGGAGATAAAGATGGAGATTTGGCATGTGGAATAGAACAGTGCTTCTCAACGTTTTCTGGATCAGGGGCCCACTTGAAAACCTCAAAAGTGCTCGCGGCCCACCCATCTGACCACTTAACACGGCAGCCGTTCGGTTAAGTGTTAAGTGGTCAAATGGGTGGACCGCGTGCATGTTCAGAGCATGTTTATTTTTCATGAACAATTGGATTGTGAACGAACTAACGTTATATTATCATTAAATCGTAGGGTTTTGCCAATTATTTGGGAGGCCCACTTTGCAAGATCCTCGCGGCCCACCAGTGGGGCCCCCCCAGGGCCCACAAGGTTGAGAAACGCTGGAATAGAACACATAGGAAAGAAAGTGAACTTGTAGGACGATGGAGGCAGCCGGCAAGCATGGCAAAGGTTTTCACAGCCTTGAACTCGCTCAGGCCCCTTGGCAGGCTGGCTGTCTGAGGGAGAAGCCCGCCGGTGTCTGTCTGCCTGCCTGTCTGCAAGGCGGGATGTGGAGAACTCTGTGGCCCTGAGAGCAGTGGAGCGAGAGGGGGCATCGACTCCCTTACAGCCTTAAAGGGCAAGACCACTTTGGTAGAGGTTTGGGTTGTGTGGTTAAACCACACTCAAAGTCACTCTTTTAGCACATAAACCAAATCAAACAAAGTTGATTCAGATAATACAGAACATCACCAAAACCAGTACTGTTTTTTTTTTTTTAATTAAATTGTCAACTTGATATTACTATTACTGTCCGCGGATCCAATCCGGGGTTTCTTCTTAATAAAAATAACAAAATCAACAGGAAGTTAACATTTTTATAAAAAAAACTAACAATACTGGGTTTGGTGATGTTCAATATTGTCTGAATCAGCTTTGTTTAAGTTCGTTTACGTGCTAAAAGAGTGACTTTGAGAGCTGTTTTACCGTAAAAAATGTAAGTCAATGAAGAGCATATTTTGAGTTATCAATTTCTAATCAATGGGAGCAATTATTTTTGATTTCTTGTCCACCTTTTGAGTTACATCATGGCAAGGTAAATACACAACCCAAACCTCTACCAAAGTGGTCTTGCCCTTTAATAAGCGCTTCTGACTGACACTGAGGGTCATGTGAATGTGCTTACACACACATGCACACACAGACATACGTGCGCACTCCGAACACCAGGAAGGTGGAATGTGTCCTTGCAAGCTTCAAAGGGAGAGCAAAAAGATAATGGACACCTTCAGATGTTTATAAACTATAGTCCATATCTAGCAAACAATACCAGATGCTTTTTTAAATATAATGATATGGAAAGAACTTCACTGAAAAGGCGGCTGTTCGGTTAGCAGAATGTTTATGAATTGAATAAACATCATTCACAAGTTGAGGAAGTTGCTAGTTCTACATACAGTACTGTACCTACTGTACTTGGAATCAAACTGGCCTATAAATGTGTTCAAAACAGCTATATTTACAATTCTCTGGAGCCTTTTCTAGTTAAATGTTAAACTGAACATGTATATGGATGATACAAGCAGTGTTGCCAGATTCTGTGAGAGAAACAAGCAACCAGGTCTAGGAAAACCAGCCCAAAAGAAGCGACTATGGGCCACATGAGCACTATACTAACATATACATCAGCTATTTGAAAATAGCAGATCTACAAGCTCACAACGCGTCGCATTGCGACGCGTTGTGAGCTTGTAGATCGGCTATTTTCAAATAAAATATTGATCTGGCAACCCTGTATACAAGCGTCCCAGTATGGAGCTAGATTGAGTTTGCTGGGAATGGCTGTGCAAAGCAGCCTGAAATAGTGCCTAACAGAGGCCAATGACAGTGAACAAGCAAGCAACGGCTGACACTGAGATATCTGAAAAGATGTTTGAATACTTATTTTCAGAAGGTGAAATTGATGATGGCTCAAACATCAGCAGCACCGCAGGTGCTGGAAATGGTGAATATATAGTCATACACCCTCCAATCACAAACGCCCACAATACACAGCCTATTTATAAGCAAAACCCACGCTCATTCTTATCTTCATGTTCGGCTCTCGCCACAAATGACAGCTCATCAGTGACTAAACTGCCAGCACATCCCCAGCCTCCCCCTGCATTGCATAGCATTCACCATGTCAGCATGCCACTCTTATGTGGGTTCATGTGTGTATTATCCTTGTAACAGGCTCAATTGTAGGACAGACGGCAGCCACGGTTTTTGAAATCACAAGGTTCTGTATTCCCTGAGCTATACAGAAAAGAAACACAGTGCTGCTTGCCCTGCTGTGGTCGCGGTTGGAAGACAATGTATAGCTGCAGAGAACAGCGTTATACAAGGGAGAACACACAGTGATGTTCTGTCTGAACAGTGGCTTCCCAGTGCTTCAATTAGCTCAATGCACAACAGGTGTGCACTGCAGTCACACCTGGTTCTAAGACCGCTTAAATCAGGCATCACCCAATCCCACTTTCATGTGCTTTAATATCTGCATATCTTTAGGTTCTGCCCTACGAGGGGTTGTGAGCTCAGAGATGTCTTTGTCGGAGATTTGTTCTCACGGGGGCCTAGCTCCAACTGTAACCCCACCATCCATCACTGTAGTTCCTGGACTCAGTCACTAGTGTTAAAGGGACATTTCGCCGATTTTGCATCAAACCCCTATTTTTATCTAGGTCTAGGACCCATAAACATGATCCTGGTGTGTTTTTTGTGTTTTATCTGTATTTTTAGATTTTTATCCATATCCTCAGAGACTATGAGTCATTTGACACATAGTCTCTTTATCTCACCTTATTTCCTGACTACAATGTAGACCACACCCCCACGCAGCCTCCCCTCCCCACAAGGAAGGGCAGTGCCCAAAAGCATTATGGTCATTGTAGTAATGCAGCAGTCCAGTCAAACCCCAGTCAAACACACAGACTTCTATATTTTTCTGGCCATAGGGTGCAAATTTCAAATTTTGCTACTGTTATCTACTACAAATATTATTAACATTGAGTGACTGTAAGTTCTTCCAGGAGTGAAATGCTCCTTTAACAGAACTTGAGAATGCTGATTAGGCCGTGGGGTCCGCTACGCGTGGGTTGTAACTTGTATCCCTGTCACCACGCACTGTTTTTAATGTATTTCTATCACAAAATAGCCATCTAATGAAGTTCTTCACCAGAAGAGTGCCTTGGTTTTTCTTTTGTTGTACCTTAACTGTTACCCTATTCCCCAGCACCTCAAATCCTGGACGGTAACGCAATGTGACCGACTCCCAAAGGTGCAGCCATGGCCGATGTCACGGATGGGGCTACAGAGCCACATAGCCCAATTCAATGCATAACATCATTGCCATGAATGGTTGTATCGGGATGAGAGTGTCCCAACTGAAACATTTATGAGAATGCCAGAAGAACTGTTCTTTCATATCATTTGAATTTTCAGCTCTAAAATTACACACGCTCACCACGCACGCACGAGCACACACGCACACGCACACGCACACGCACACGCACACACAGAGAGAGAGAGAGATCAGAGAGAGATCAGAGAGGGAGAGAGAGAGAATTGTATGAAGCAATGTTAAAATGGTTCAAATTGAAAATGGAAGAAAATTATACATCCAAGCGGCTAGGAAATTGAGGGTATATTTTCTCAAAGTGACATTCATCTGAAGGGCCACGAGAGTGAATATCATGTGTCAATCATATTCTTTAAGAATTCAGAATCAACGGAAATAGATATATTTCACCCTTTTAAGCATTAATCTGAACATTTTTGATGTCCACCCACTCATCTCCATACCCCTCCCCCCGTTCCCCCTCTGCCCCCCCCCCCCCCCCCCCCCCACACACACACACACTAGACAGAAACATCAGAAATGCAGCAAAGTACAGTGCACCAAAAGCCTTTCATGCCTTTAACGACTTCACAGCATTTCAGAAGATGATTTTAGATTGTGAGACTGGACTTAATACTCTGCCTCTAAGGCTCCTTTATCTCTCTCACTGTCTCTTTCAGACACACACACACACACACACACACACACACACACACGCACACGCAAGCACACACGCACGCGCACACACACACACACACACACACACACACACACACACACACACACACACACACAGTCTGACACTTCTGTTGGTGTTGTGCCAGTGGCCTATCATGTACTAAACCAGTGTGTAGATTGAGCGTGGGCCCTCTGACAAAAGTTCTATTCGGCATCAGATCGTATCACGCCCTGCCAGTGGGACAGAGACCTAACTCAGTCTCATTGATACTGCCATCTTATCCACAGGCCCCAGCAGTGATGAGGAGCTCCGTGACTCATTCTTAGCGTCTTTTTGGAATGCATCTCGTCGCTAGCTGTCACGGCAGAAACCTCGTATCTCCCATGTTTGTTTTTTTTTCCCCGTAAATGAACGCCCCTACTTCACCATACAAGAGTAGTCACACAAAGGTAGTGAAAAAAGCAGATCTACGAGCTCACAATGCGTTGCATATTCGTGACGTATTGTGAGCTCTTAGCTAGTTATTAACTCGACCGCGATTTTCACTGTTCCCTAAAATGTTTATATATATATTTTTTTGGACATATGTGGTTTCCCGGCCGACAGCAACGATTTCTGTATTCTGTCAAGTGTAATCCTCCCCACCATGGCTTTCTGTTCTTTCCTTCCCTCCCCTGCTCCAGGGCCCACGGAGATCTTCTTGTATTTCCAGGTCTGCCCCAGTGTCACCTCAGGCTTCTCTCATACAGTATGTATGTATACAAACATTTGTGTGTGCGCGTGTACGTGTGTGTGTACATGCTCTCTCTCACCCACACACTCTTCCCCTCTCATATACACAAAAAACACACATACACGTATGCATACACTGCACGCCCAGACACAGAGCTCAAGGTCTTATAAGTGTGATTGTGTCACTGTCGCGTGGAAAAACGATCTCCAAAAGTGCTCCTTTTTGTTATGTTAAAAAGAATGTACAGTGTATATATACTATATAATGAAAATAGCTGATATGTGAGGTTGTAGATCTGCTATTTACACTACTTTTGTGTGACACTCTTTTATGACGAAGTAGGGCATTCATTTAACCCATTAAGACCTTGAGAAGCATCTGTGTCATTTTTAGATTTGAGCTAAAAAGCATTATTTTACACTTTGGCTATTCAAAAATAGCAGATATACAAGCTCGTAGCGCGGCACCGAGTGCCGCGCTACGAGCTTGTAGATCTGCTATTTTTGAAAAATAGTGAAAATGTGTGCAAATCTTTGAATATGTATGTTTTTAAAGCGAACATTTGTAACTCAAATCTTTGCTATGGGGGTCCTTGGAACAACATATTTTGAGATGGGGGTCGGCGGCCAAACACATATCATTTTGGGGGTCCTTGACATGAAAAAGCGAGCACCACTGATATAGAAACATGCGTTTTTTCAAAAAACAGTTGGGATTTAGAAGACATTTGTAGAATCGGCTTCAGGTCTTAATGGGTAACTAAAACAAAAACAAAAAACATTAAAAGTTTAAATATGAAAGATACAAGGTTTCTGCCCGACCGCGACAATTTTCTTCTTTTTTTGCCTCTGGTCTTGTTTGAGCCATAGGTGTTCCTCTGTTTTCCATGTAAGGCACGTGGAGGCAAACTTGCGCTTCATGAATAAATGTAATTAGATTTTTTAATTTGCAAGCGGTAAACCTCGCTTGCTTATCAGCGACACAGTTGAAAGGCAGACCCCTCACACAGCATGGGAGCAAATCCCCAGCATAATGTGTGACACTGGGGTCTGCAGTCTGTGACACTTAACAGCAAAAATCGCGCATTAATCTCACTTTACTTGCTACGTGTTACGGCATGTGCTGCGCGCCACAATAAATCACTTAAACACTGTTACAGAATGTTTTGTTTTTGGGTGGAAAAAGACTCTGTTTTATAGCCTCCAGAGGGATATTTTTTTTTGGAATGATACATGGCTCTGCAACTCTAGATCTTTAGATTACCGCTGTCTACGCGACTACCCGGTCCAATTTATCTGTCTTATTGGCAAAAAGCTGCCAGACAAAACATGGCTTTCCTGGCCTTATAAAGAGATTTGGGAACGTCTATGTCCGTAAGTGGGTGCCGTACACTCTGTACGTATCGTTGCCATCAGGCAGAAACCATGTATCTCCATATTACAACTTTTTATGTTTTTTTCGTAAATTAAAGCAGCACTATGCTACTAGGGGTGGGACGATATTGCGATATATATATAAATAATCGATAATATACAGCCGGATTCTTTTTTTTTGTGATACGTTGTTTTTCCGACTCTGTATTTGTGTAATGAGGATTTTGAACAGTTTGGTGCTATTTTAAGTGTTTATGAATTGAATACAAGGACTATGGTGATATATCGTTGGTGAAATTTCATGCACTATATCGTGATATCGCAATATATTGCAATATATCGAATATCGTGATATTATCGTTATCGAGGGCCTAATATCGCCACAGATATCGTATCGTGAGATACCCATATCGTCCCACCCCTATATGCTACTAGCTTGTGGATCGGCTATTTTAATTTTAATTGAAAAACATGAGAATAATAAAAAAAAACGTACAGTTTTGGGCATATGAGGTTTCCACCCAACAGCGACGATATGTACTGCAATAAATAAATGCAAATTGGTGCGGAATTGATTGTTTTTTTTTTAAAGAGTACTGCTCTGTCATTATAGTGAAGCTTCAGCCGGAGACACAGTGTGTCTGGCCACAGCGCGGCAGCTATTGATCACAACCGTGCCGACTTCATTTCTCTCATCAAAGCCATTGATTTCCATGCCGTGTGCGCTAAAAAGGCAAGCTATCTGGTTCTCGTTTAGTAGCCGACTGTGACCCGATGTTAATGAAGACTGGTGATCTTTATTGGACTGTGTGAGCTGCCTTTCCATACCCCTGCGTGTGTGCGTGTGCGTGTGTGTGCGTGTGCGTGTGTGTGTGTGTGTGCGTGTGTGTGTGTGTGTGTGTGTGTGTGTGTGTGTTCTGTGTCTGCCGATATTGGCAGTCTCTTTATATGGAAAAGACACTGGTAGCCTGCTTGTGTCTGGTTTATGCAGACAATCATGTGATCTTGCATTGCATTTTGACCCTGATACATTTGGATTTTGACATGATTTATGTCTTTAATTGAAAATCCAAATAAAGGAATTAAAATGTGTGTGCGCGCACGCACGTGCGCGCGTGTGTGTGAATATGCATGTGTGGACCTATCTGTATGTGTGCGCACACGTGTACGTGTCTGTGCATGCCTGTGTGCGTGTGTGCGTGTGTGCGCGTGTGTGTGTGTGTGTGTGTGTGTGCGCGTGCGCGCCTCTCAGGTCATCTGGGACAGGTCTGCTTTCGTCCCTGGAATCAGAACTGGAGCAGCGTTCAATTCTTTACGCACCACATATTTGGAACAAACTCCCAGAAAAACTGCACATCTGCACATCA
>NC_137611.1:39683547-39768547 GCF_963280865.1 Gymnoscopelus braueri
CACCAGTTGAAAACCCATGCTCTAATGGGTACTGCAGTCGGGGGTACTGACGTCAGAGTACATAGTATCCGCTAACAACGGCAACTGCATTATTATGGTCAACTGTGCAATCTTGCATAATCGTCTGTGTCGGGCAGATACCTCGTATCTCCATATTTCAACTTTTCATGTTTTGTTTCGTCACTTAACTCATTCACTGCCTGAATTATTTCTGGCCGCGTTTGCCCACTGCCAGAGATCTTTCATTGAAAAAAAAAAGTACTCAGGAGCCGAGATACAGAATTTTTAAGTTTTAAGTTAACAAGGAAGTGGATAGGAGTCTAGATCTTCGAAAAATCATATCTCCTTGGTCTTTGGGTCAAAAAAAAAGAAAAAAAAAAAGTCTTTTAAGTTCTTGGCACATACGAGATTTCCGCCAGACAGCGACGATATTTTAAAATGACAACCTGCTTTGTATTACCACTTTCTACTGTAGGTCCAATCAAGGCAGGAGCCAATCACACACACACACACACACACGCGCACACACACACACACACACACACACACACACACACTCATCCAAATCGAGCGAGGACTTTAACACCCCCTCAGGGTGGGCTCAAATTCGTCCTTGGATCTCTGCTTTTAAACTCATGGGGAGATAGTGTGAATTTGTGCCTATTAGTACGTGCGTGTGACTGTGTCTGTGTGTGTGTGTGTGTGTGTGTGTGTGTGTGTGTGTGTGTGTGTGTGTGTGTGTGCGTGTGCGTGTGTGAGTGTGTGTGCGGCAAGTGCACGTGCACTTGCTGTGTCATGCGTACGTGTGCGCGGCATTATTTCATGGCGTGTACAGCTTCCTTCCTCCCCCCCCCCCCCCGCTCTCTGACAGACAGAGCTGTTAGATGGGGGAGCAATTCCCCGACCATTAAGTTATCACTGTTCACCAGGGAGGAAGGCTGCTATTAAACAGCAATCTGCAGCCGCAAGAATAAGGTCGCGCACACACTGTGATAAACCCTGGGAGAGGTTGACAGACAAGGAGGGAAGAAGGCTTTTTAGAGACAGACGGGGTGTGGGAAAAACGGAGACAGAGTGAGACCGGGGCAATGTGGAAGTTAAAAGAATGACTCAAAGCCTGGCTCTGTCCATTATTTTTTCACAGGGAGCATGTGATGGAGGTCAATGGAACGATAAAAAAAAAGCGTAAAGGGGAGGAGGGAGGCTGAGAGTGAGAGCGACAAAGAAGGAGAAGGGAGGGGGGGGGGGGCTAGAGGATGCTTTGCAGTGATTTGATGGCATGACTTCCATACTGGGAAATTCTGCTTGTTCCCACTGTACCAAATCATCAATGGGGAAACGTACTGTATCATGAAGCTACAGTATAAGAGGCTGCGCTGCTCAAGGCACCTCATGCTTATAGAATGTGTTTGCTTTCCATAACGTAACAACACCTGACTCTGTCAGAGTGACAGTGGTGTGTACTTTACAGCACTGGTTCCCAAACTTGTTTTATTTTTTAGGTTTTGAAATAATAAAAGTTAAAAACAAAATGTAAGAAACAAAAAAATAAGGGATATTTACTACCCAGTGTTTGGAAACCAGTGGATTACAGTATATCCTGGTATACCCTGATGCAAAAGAAGAACCCCCTCAAGGAACCACTAGGGTCCCTGAACCCCAATTTTAGACCCACTGGTGTAGCAGAGGGTTTCCAGTGAGCCAACATGCACATCATCAGCACCCTGACTCTGTTTGACCAGAATGGAACAGAGCCTTCATTAGTACCATTGGCAACACCTGTGATTTTTTTCACATTATGGCTGCTGTGCATAGAGCCTATTAACACAGTGTAAGCATGTCGCCACACAAGATAACAGTTCTGTAGCTCTAATCTGGTTCTTGACTTTTAACCACTCATATTAACACCAAAACTAGGAATGGAAACCCACACAAAGCATCCCAGATTCTCAACCGTGACATTTTTGTTAAGTAGGCTTTCTCCAACTACTTGTGATACCAGTCTTTGGCTTTGTCGAGTGTCTCTATACGAACACAATTGGCCCGTGTTCGGGGGAGGGAAGCCGGGCGGGCCGGGGAGGGTGATATTTGTCCTGGGGTGGCACCTGTCAGCAGGGAGTGTTGGGTGGGAGGAGGACGGAGGCTCTACGATCTACGTCCTCCCGCTGGGGGCTGAGTCCTCACTGGCAGGTGAGTCAGTAGGATACAACAGCGGTGGCAAGGAATTAATTGGGATAACAACTAAATTGGGGAGAAAAAGGGGCCAAGAGCAAAAAAAAAGGTCACAAATACATTTCCAAGTAGTGCTGGGACAATACCACATGCCATTGGACTAGTTCCAGACACATATTGTATAGTTCCAAACAGTTGCTAGCTAGCTTGTTTAGATTATATTCAACAATGACCACAAATTTAAGTTTCTAACTGAATAACCACTGGGATGTGATGCTTTTTTACAGCCATACTGTCGCAGCCCTACGGTATTCCCTATAGTCTCAAAACCAACACCAACAAAACTCTGTTCTAGTTGCCGCTCACAGTGAATAGCTAAACACTCGTCTAGTTCAGCTTTCACTCTGTCTGGGTTCCGTGACAGTTGATACAACAGCTACTGTGGGTATGTGAGGGGTTTTACACTGGATTACCTCTGCTCAGTTGGTAAAATCTGCACACTCACTGTACCCACAATGCACCTGTCAAAATGTCCCCATGACATGCACCATGCTGACATGCTGACACACACGGCTTACAGCTATAGTCTTCGTTTGCATAAATTGAGAATACATTGCAACTTCAAATGGCTGCGTGTGTGTGCGCGTGTGTGTGCGTGTGTGCGTGTGTGTGTGTGGGCCTGTGAGTGTATACACATGCTGTTGTGGCCAAGGGATTAGTGCCCTAATCCAGTCATCTGTTAGAGAGTGTGTGCACCCACAGCTGGGTCGATTGACGTCTGCGCCAAGAACAACACCAACTGACCATGCATGTAAAACATGTGCACACGCATACACACACACACACACACACACACACACACACACACACGCACGCTCACACACACACTGCTATTGCGTGGATTGGGAATAAACAGGTGAGAAGCCAACTGACAGCATAGGTCGACATGTGTGACCCAGCTATTGTACTTGCTGAAGTTCCCGTCTGACCCTGACAAGTGCTCTGAACATTTGCGCCGACGTCTCTCTGTCATTTCTCTTGCCTTCCTCCCTGCCAGCGTAACGGTCTTCCTGGCATTTCTGCCTTTTTCACCTCTACTGTAGCCATCTTTTTGCCACTCACTCCCTGCCCATGTCTTTCCCAAACACCAGGTCGAAACCCATTTGTGGTACGCGGACCAATTTTTTGGGGTCGCGAGTAAATATCCCTTTATCTTTAGTTTCCTACATTTAGTTTTTAATTATTTCAAAAGATTTCCCCCCCAAAAAAAAGATAAAGAAAAAAACGTTTTCATAAATAAAAAACGAATTCCAATTTTTTTCAAACGAATTTCATAAATAAATTTACAAAAATAATACCAAATCAAATTTCTCTTTTGGCTCTCTCTCTCTCAAGCTAAAAAGTTTGTGAACCACTGTCCGTCCAACAGTGTCTCTGACATGTACCCATGTACCCACCCTGAGGCCATAACCTCCCCCACCCTAGAGGCTCTTCAGGCAGGGTAATGTGAGCCAGGCAGAGGGGTCACATAAATAGCCTCCTCCAGGCAGACGGGATGGCGGCCTCATAACACATTAATCCATTAAGACCGGGAACAAATCTGTGTCACTTTAAGATTTATTTGGCTGTTCAAAAATAGCAGATATACAAGCTCATAGAGCGGCACTCGGTGCAAAATAATCGTGAAAATGTGTGAAAACTTTTTGACTCAAATCTTTGCTTCTGGGGGTCCCTGGAACAAAATAATTTGAGATGGGGGCGGAAAATACATATCATTTTGGGGGTCCTTGACATGAAATAAGTTTGAGAACCACTGATATTATAGCAACAGTTTAATAATTAAAAAAAACTGTTAGGATTTAGAAGACATTGGTAGAATCCCCAGAAGTAAAGATTTAAGTTACAAATGTTCGCTTAAAATGTGCCGCGCTATGAGCTTGTAGATCTGCTATTTTTTTAATAGCCACAAGAAATCTTGAAAATGACACGGATGCGTTCCCGGGTCTGAAGGGGTTAATAACACATTACTACTGAGCCCTGAGGCCTGCGAGGCACTGATCTATCTCCTCATGCACTGGCTGACCGGGGCTACTGGAACTAAGTGGCAGGACTCTGACACTGTGTCAACACTGACCCAAATATATCCAGTCGAGTGGGACTGTATTCGAGTGTGTCCGACGTGTCAGATGTACTGTAACTGCGCTGTAGCCAGTGGTGGGAAAAGTAGTCAAATGTTTTACTTAAGTACAAGTATCAATACGGCAATGTAGAAGTACTCTGTCACAAGTAAAAGTCCGGAATTCAAAATTTACTTGAGTAAAAGTATTGGTATCAAAATATACTTAAAGTACCAAAAGTACTACAATGTTTGTAGCAGATTTACAAGCTCACAACGCGTACAACGCGTCGCATGTGAGCTTGTAGATCGGCTATTTTCAAATAGCCTAGGTATAAAAAAGTGGTTAATGTATGTTTTATAATGTAATAATTTATATCTGAAAAGTAACTAAAGTTTTCAAATTATTATAGTGGAGTAAAAGTACAATCATTAGCCTCTGAGATGTAGTGGAGTAGAAGTAAAAGTATTGAAAATTGGAAATACTTAAGTACAGTACTTGAGTACATGCACTTAGTTACTTTCCACCACTGGCTGTAGCTACACATTTAGTTTGAGTACGGACAAGAGAAACATTCAGAGCACGGCGTCGCTGTGCGCGGGAGCTTTTCCCACCAAGATGTTTAGGTAGAATAGAGCAGTAGAGTCTTTTAATGGGATCATTTTAAAAGCAAACAATGCTCCTTCAAAGCGCCAACATGGATCAAGTCACAGAAAAAAGCCTAAGCTTGTTTCCATTGGGTTTTATACAGCGAGTAAACACTGTAAACACCATCTTATCATATCGTTGAACAAGCGTTAATCCTTCTGTCCACTGTCCTAATCACACAGCAATACAGTCCAAAACAAGGATTTACCTATCCACAACAGAGACAAATCCTGTTTATGGATGTGTTGTTTTTGTGTGATTTTGTGATATGGATTTACCGTACAGAGACGAGGCCACAGGCTGTGGTGTAAAGTAACTAAGTACATTTACTCAAGTACTGTACTTAAGTACACTTTTGAGGAATTTTTACTTTACTGGAGTATTTCCCATTTTCAGTACTTTTACTTCTACTCCACTACATATCAGGGGCAAATATTGTACTTTTACTCCACTACAATTATTTGAAAACTTTAGTTACTAGTTACTTTGTAGATATAAATTATTGTATTATAAAACACACATTAACCACTTTAGCCCTATTTTATACATAGGCCATTTGAAAATAGCCGATCTACAAGCTTGTGAGCTTGTAGATCGGCTATTTTCAAACATTTTAGTACTTTTGGTACTTTAATATATTTTGATGCCAATACTTTTGTACTTTCACTCAAATAACATTTTGAACACAGGCCTTTTACTTGTAACGGAATACTTCTACATTGTGGTATTGATACTTTTACTTAAGTAAAACATGTCCGTACCTTTTCCACCACTGGCCACAGGCCTTTGTTCAGACAGTAAATGTAACATCTTATGTAAGGATCCCTACAGTAACCGAGTACTGAAGTGACTGGGATTGGACTGAACTGGCCTAGTTGGCAGGCTTGTCGTGGCTACATATTGGCCATATAAAGAGGAATGAGTTAATCAGATAAAGGATAATGTGATAAAGGACTGGTGTGGGCCAGTGGAGAGCAAAGAGGCAGATAGCTCTGGCTCACGTCAAGCCAATCATGAGCCAGCCAGTGTTAACAAACAAGCCTGGGACAACACATGGAATAAGAACGCAAAGAGCAGTGCAGAATGGAATAGACTATAATACAATTCAATACAATACAACAGAATTACATATGTGAGCATTCTGAGCAAAGATGATCAAACATGAACTGCAATTAATGTAGGCCACACACACACACACACACACACACACACACACACACACACACACACACACACACACACACACACACACACACACACACACACACACACACACACACACACACACACACACACACACACACACACACACACACACACCCCATCCAAATGACTAATATTGAGCCCCACACGGTGTGATGCGTCAGGAGCTGTGAATTATCAGCACCGTGATGGATTACAACAGGTTTTGTAATTAAGTTGCTGTAGTCCTCAAAAACATGCATGGCTGCCTTCCATGAAAGGCCAGGCGTGGAGTGACACACGCGTGCACGCACACACACATAGACAGACAGAAAGACAAGGTGTACACTGTCTGTCTGTCCCTCTCTGTCCCTCAAACACTTATTGCACAGATCCCGGTGGCATTGTCACCAAATGAATAACCAATGAGTGTTGAGAGGCAGCTGCTGTGAACGGTGGCAACAGGCTGCCCCAGTCCCTGAGCAGGTACAAACACACTGCTGTCAGATACTAAGGTGCAAACTGGTATTCTAGCTCCCACCCAGCCAGTCAGCCACCTAGCCAGTCACCCAGCCACTTAACCAGTCAACCAGCCACCCACCCAGCCAGTCCACCAGCCACCCAGCCAGTCCACCAGCCACCCAGCCAGTCCACCAGCCACTTAGCCAGTCAACCAGTCAAAGAAAGCATGGATTAAAGCAAAATAAAATCTCACGATTTCAATCTATGTGCGATTTGTGAAACAGCGTGAAACGTTGCCAGTGAATGAGACCTCCTTTCTATGGGAAATTGCATTTAACTCCCCTTGTGGTATCCCAACCCGATCTCCAGAGATTACCGTAACATTGTACGGAACGAGTGCACTTCATTCCGTGGATAGCCGCCTCGGAACCCCCAAATTGCGTGCATATGTACGGCGCTCCCTTTGTGACAAAACCATTTCGGAGGCGCGCAGTCACAGGCGAACTGTCACCCCGTGAAGGACCACCGAGGGAGCTAAGGCGACCGAGTTGCCGTCCTGAACGGTGTGACGTTCGCCTGTGCCTACTCAGCGCCGTTTGAGTTATGTACCGATAGGCACAGAATCGTAAATTTTGTTGTGGGGACTGCTCTGCTTCCGGGTTTTTCCGGGTTGCGACTGGTTACGCCCACCGTGGGACTCGCCGTACATATGCACGCAATTTCGGGGTTTCTAGGCGACTATCCACGGAATGAAGTGCACTCGTTCCGTGCAATGTTACGGTAATCTCTGGAGATCAGGCTGGGTATCCTGAGTTTTGAGAGAAACCAGTCATTTCCATTTTTTTAAAGGATTAAGATTTTATATGGAAGATGCTTCTGAACATATTGCTTGTTTGACCACTTCAAATGCTCTATTCTTAAAATAATAACTGAAAATAGCCAAACTAGAAGCTGCGACATTGAGAGCTTGTAGATCGGCTGTTTTTGCTGCGCAACATGCTTCCATAGAAGACACCGCTGGCTTCTATAGAATCCAAATGACTGGAATCAGTTGTGGCGACTGAGAACTTTAATCCATGCAGCCAGTCACCCAGCTAGCCAGCAGTGTTGCCAGATTCTATGACAGAAACAAGCAACCAGGTCTAGGAAAACAAGCCCAAAAGAAGCGACTATGGGCCATGTGAGCACTTTAAACATACATCAGCTATTTGAAAATAGCAGATCTACAAGCACACAACCCGTCGCGATGCAACGCGTTGTGTGCTTGTAGATCGGCTATTTTCAAATACAATCTTGAGGGACGATTACAATAAGTAGACCTGGCAACACTGCTAGCCAGCCTCCTACCATCTCCAGCATGGCCTCGACACTTTGTTTTACTCCCATGTCTCTATTCACTTCCAGTCCCACGTCTTCTCGCTTCCCCGCGGTGACTGAAGTGGAATCGAATTGACCTGGAATGCGGGAGAGAGCCAATTTCCCAAGATGCGTCTGAGGCAGTAACACACCACAACACAACACAATTCACACACAGTTTATTGGCTGTCCCAGTTAGACCCTACAGTATACTCCCCTGCGCTAAAGACATGCCGTAACGCATGTCTGAGACCGCTTAACGTCTTAAGGCTGGGGCTGTGTGTGTGTGTGTTTGGTGCAAGTGCAAGTGCATGTTTGTGTGCGTGTGTGTGTTTGCACGTGTGCCTCTGTTTGAGTGTGTGTGCGTGTGTGTTGGAGAGAAAAAGAGTTTCTTCTGAAGTATCTCTGAACCGTGTCTGAACTGTGTCTCCAAGACGGGACAATACAAAGCTGCAGGGAGCTGACCTCATTTCTCTGGACAGCTCCGAATGTCTACTGGTGTGTTTTATGTGTGTGTGTGCGTGTGCGTGTGCGTGTGTGTGTGTGTGTGTGTGTGTGTGTGTGTGTGTGTGTGTGTGTGTGTGTGTGTGTGTGTGTGTGTGTGTGCGCGCGCGCGCGCGTGCGCGTGTGTGTGTGCGTGCGTGTGTGTGCATGTGTGTGTTTCTTGTTGTGTGTCATTGGCTGAACGTCTTACAGTGGTCTTTGACAGGGGTGTGTGTGTCACAGGTTGACACAAATATCCCGCAACGTAGCGGAGCCAGAATAGAGGACTGACGTGTTCCCAGTGGCAATCACACATACTGTACACAAATAGAAACACAGAGACAGAAATGAGCTTGGTGGACAAAAAGAGACAGGTAGGAAGTGGAGGCATGCAGACAGATAGTTTCACTTCCCGCAGTGTGGCTATACCAGCTGTATTCAGTGGTGGAAAAAGTACTCAAATGTTTTACTTACAGTAGGTAAAAGTATCAATACTGCAATGTAGAAGTACTCTGTTACAAGTAAAAGTCCAGAATTCTAAATTTACTTGAGTAAAAGCACAAAAGTATTGGCATCCAAATGTACTTAAAGACTTAAAGTACCAAAAGTAAAAAGTACTAAAATGTTTGAAAATAGCAGATCTACAATTCACACACAGTTTATTGGCTGTCCCAGTTAGACCCTACAGTATACTCCCCTGCGCTAAAGACATGCCGTAACGCATGTCTGAGACCGCTCTATTGAGCTCAATATCTTGTGAGCTCTATTTTCAAACAGCCTGTGTATAAAATAGGGCTGAAGTGCTTAATGTACGTTTCATAATGTAATAATTTATATCTGAAAAGTAACTATTAACTAAAGTTTTCAAATAATTGTAGTGGAGTAAAAGTATAATATTTGCCTCTGAGATGTAGTGGAGTAGAAGTAAAAGTAATGGAAATTGAAAATACTCAAGTAAAGTACAAATACCTCAAAATTGTACTCAAGTACAGTACTTACAGTAAGTAAATGTACTTAGTTACTTTCCACCACTGCTACCAGCTGTATAGTGTGTGCATGTGACAATAAAACACCTTAAACCATAGACAGAGAGCTTTTCAACATTCTCACTCTGAAGTTGTACTATATACTATATGACGCGTCGGGGGAAAACAATCTGACCAAGCCGTGTCGGGTGTTCTTTTTTCCGATGCTCGTGCTATAGTCCTGCCCACACTGGAATGCGGAAGTGCCGTTCTCACTCCCAATTGGTAATAGGTCGATGCGTCCAACATTTAAAACAAGACAGGTGTGCCGTCAGAGGCGGTCACAAAAGCCCCGCGAGGCACGCCCGAGTGAGCCGTTAGGCGAGCGAGTGGCCCTGCCGAGCCGCGCGAAGTCGGCTTCCTCCGACTCTGCACCATTCAAGATGCATACCGATGGGCCGTCCGCTGGCCTAGCGGTCCAGGCGCATACCACATATGCTGGTAATCCAGCTTGACGGCGTGTTGCGGGTTCGACCCCCGATCCTGACGACCTTTGCTGTATGTCACCCCCCCCCCCCCCCATCTCTCTCCCCATTTCCTGTCAGCCTACCATCCTATCAATAAAGGCAGAAAAAGCCCCAAAAAATATCTTTGAAAAAAAAAAAAAATGCATACCGATAGGCAGAGAATCGTAAATCCTCCTACATTCTCACTCTCAAGGTCTATGGTGACTTCACGGGACCAGATGTGCAGAAACGTCAAAATGTTTTACGAGACGGGGGTACCCTTCACGTCATTTGACACCGTTCCTTATAACTTCCGCATTCCCCGTAATGCCGTTCTCAAACGCATGACGTAAAAGGCTGACGGCTCCGCTAAAAACAGTTAAAACATTGGGTGTTTTTGTGTGCTCTCCTCTCCCCTCCCCTCCTTGAAGTGAACCTGTCTGTCAGTCGACAGATAAGGATGGTGTCAGACAGGGGGACTGCTGTTGTCAGGGCGCGTCATCAAACTATGCGAGGCCACCATAATAACATGGTACCCACTCAGGAGAGAAGTGGGCCTTTGGGGGGACACAACGGTAGGTAGAATAAAGTGGAACATCTTTTGAAAAGGGCACAACAATAGCCAGGATGCACCAGCTAAAGGGGGAAAGGGGGGAACAAGGAGAACTGAAGGGAGAGAAGAGGAGGAATGAGGGAGCAAAGCGGTGATTGTTGCAGGGAAGGGCGGGTGGGTGTGGAGGTGGGGGTGATGGGGGCTTGGGGTGGGGGGGAGTTGTTGGCACAGCTGTTACCTGTCATGACCTTTTGACTCCATCATACTTTTGCTCCCACTCTTTCTTCTATCCCTTGTTCTTGGGGGACGTGAACTCTTTGGAGAAGGAGCATGTCGTGAGGGAACAACACATTCCCTTTCGCTTGCATGTAAATATCTCGACTATGGCGGAATAGTTTAACGAATAGATGTCGTGTCGCCGAAGCACTAACTCCTATTACGGAGTAATGAAATGCCGCTTCGTTTCCCCCCTGCACACACCGTACCTGACAACTCATGTCGGGTTTCCAACCCACGTCTAATGAACAAGCTGTTCTCTGACTACCGTTCCCTTTCTAATGCCGCAGGGCCTTCGCATAAAAATCACTGTGGGATGGAAATCTATTTTGGAGCGAAACATAAAGGACAAAAGCCAGCGCTACTCCTGAAATCCTGGTCTTTTCTCTCACCTGCTACGGTACAAAAAAAAACTTTTGCAAGCGCGTAGTCATCAATCATCGGCCGCTGACTCACACAGGCTTAACGGAGACGCACAAACACACACACGCCCTTTTCAGAGCTAGACAGAAAGGCCACGGAGCAGCTGATCCACAGTCAGATTGTATTTAATCCTCTGATAATTAGCCAGATAGGTATTAACCCATTAAGACCGGGAACGCATCTAGTGTGTCATTTTTTGATTTATATGGCTATTGAAAAATAGCAGATATACAGGCTCATAGCGCGGAACCGAGTGCCGCGCTATGAGCTTGTAGATCTGCTATTTTTGAAAAATCGTGAACATTTGTGCAAATCTTTGCAAATGTCTTCTAAATCCTAACATTTTTTTGAAAAATACATATGTTAGTTATATCAGTGGTTCTCAAAACTTTTCCTGTCAAGGACCCCCAAAATTATATGTTTATGGCCGCCGATCCCCATCAAAATATGTTGTTCCAGGGACCCCCCAAAAAGCAAAGATTTGAGTAAAACATTTTGTACATATGTATTCAAAGATTTGCACCGAGTGCCGCGCTACGAGCTTGTAGATCTGCTATTTTTGAACAGCCCAAAGTATAAAATAATGGTTATGGCTCCAAATCTTAAAATGACACAAGACGCGTTCCCGGTCTGAATGGCTTAAAGGTTGGCTTGAATCTAGACTTGTACTGCAGATCATCAGCGCTTGGAGGCAGCGTGCAAAGAGCCAGCTCTCCTCTCTCTGGCTCTCTCTCTGCGAGACGAGCCATCAGATCAAAGCACATCCAACTGTCTCCCTCCAAACCCCTTACTGCACTTCATCCACCAACGCCACCACCCCACCACCCCACCACCCCACTCCCTCCCAACGCCTCCGGCTGGGAATCTGGCCAGGGTTATGGGCTTCCACTGAGCGGATCCTCACTTGCCCAGAATCCACACACACACACTGCTGCCATGTTTTATTTATGGAGCGGGTCCTCTAGACTACATTCATTTACCTGCGGGGAAGCTATAGCTCTTATCACTACTTCTCTTTATGTCGTTTGTCTGCTGCGCTTGATATGAATCATGATGAATTGCATCGCCGTCTGTCATTTGCGGGGCATTATCTGTTTGATGAGAATTAAATTGCACAACTTAATCTCATGTTAAATCGATTTGCGGGAAACCTCCGAGAGAGAGAGGTTGCTCCTCGGTCGGCAGACAGTCTGGAAACCATTTTTGTCAAACAAATCAAATCTGGTGTCGTTTTTTCTTTTCTCTTTAAAAAAACAAGTGTGATATTTTTATGTTTTATTTCTTAGATACTGTAGGAGAGTGTATACAGATATGGTCTTGATGATCATGCAGACTTATGCAAAGGTTAAAATGTCATTTAGATTAGCATTTTACTTAGACAGATGTTAGGTTAATCGTTTACCTGGTATCCTATAGTTTCAATGTACAGATTATTATTTTGATAGTATGTTGTTTACTGTATAGTATTGAGTTTACTCAGTGATGGAAAAAGTACTCAATTGCTTTACTTAAGTAAAAGTATTGGTATCAAAATGTACTTAAAGTACCAAAAGTAAAAGTACTAAAATGTTTGAAAATAGCAGATCTACAAGCTCACAACGCGTCGCATTGTGAGCTTGTAGATCGGCTATTTTCAAATAGCCTAGGTATAAAAAAGGGCTAGAGTGGTTAATGTATGTTTTAAAATGTAATAATGTATAATAATGCAAAGTAACTAGTAACTAAAGTTTTCAAATAATTGTAGAGTAAAAGTACAATATTTGCCTCTGTGATGTAGTGGAGTAGAAGTAAAAGTATGGAAAATTGGAAATACTCAAGTAAAGCACACATACAGTACCTCAAAATTGTACTTAAGTACAGTACTTAAGTAAATGTACTTAGTTACTTTCCACCACTGAGTTTACTGAGGCACGTACTGTCTCTCTGCATTTGATGTGTGCGTTTACCTTGCTTATTGTAAGTCACTCTGGATAAGAGTGTGCTGCCAAAAGCCTAGATGAGAGAGACGTGCAATACAAGACCACAAGCTGGATTCCAGACCAGGTTCTCACAGCTCATAAGGAGCAAACATGGTCTACTCTGTGCACTAAGCGGTCTGAGCCTCCAGGCACCCAAAAATCTGCTGTAGTTCTGATAGATCCACAAAAACAAAAAAACAACAGAGCCACCAATCAAACAAAAAGACAAGAGATGTGCAATCCAGACACAGTCTGTTGTCTGGTAAACAATTAAAAAACACTTTAAAAGGGGGAGCATAAGGGCTTCATCGATTGTTTTCAATCACTGGAGATTCTACATCTACAACCGGTTCCCAGTGGTGTAAAGTAACTAAGTACATTTACTCAAGTACTGTACTTAAATATAATTTTGAGGTACTTTACTGGAGTTTTTCCAATTTTCAATACTTCTACTTCTACTCCACTACATCTCAGAGGCAAATATTGTACTTTTACTCCACTACAACTATTTGAAAACTTTAGTTACTATATACTTTGCAGATATAAATTATTACATTATAAAACATGCATTAACCACTTTAGCCCTATTTTATACCTAGGCTATTTTCAAATATTTTAGTACTTTTACTTTTGGTACTTTAAGTACATTTTGATACCAATACTTTTGTACTTTTACTCAAGTCAATTTTTTACTTATAACATTGCAGTATTGATACTTTTACTTAAGTCAAAACATTTGAGTACTTTTTCCCACCACTGTCGGTTCCATTAAAAAGCCTGTTCTGAATAAAGAGCCCGACATGGGAACCGGTGCTATAGAGTCTACACTGCAAGTCTCGTTCTGCGTTTGTGTATTTTACAAGTCGGGTCTGGACAGGCTGTAAGCACTTCAGGCCTCTTCCCGTAGTCACCGTGAGTCACAGAAACGTCTTGACAGAGACAGATAACCCCAACGGAGACCGAACTCACAATGATAATTGACCGTATTCATACAGCTCTTATGTCACCGTCACCAACACACACACACACGCAAACAGTGGTGGAAAAAGTATTTGAATGTTTTACTTAAGTAAAAGTATCAATACTGCAATGTAGAAGTACTCTGTTACAAGTAAATGTCCGGAATTCAAAATTTACTTGAGTAAAAGTACAAAAGTATTAGTATCAAAATGTACTAAGTACCAAAAGTAAAAGTACTAAAATGCTCACAACGCGTCGCGATGCGACGCGTTGTGAGCTTCTAGATCGGCTATTTTCAAATAGCCTATGTATAAACTAGGGCTAAAGTGGTTAATGTATGTTTTATAATGTAATAATTTATATCTGCAAAGTAACTGGTAACTAAAG
Organism: Gymnoscopelus braueri; assembly: GCF_963280865.1. Lineage (NCBI taxonomy): Eukaryota > Metazoa > Chordata > Actinopteri > Myctophiformes > Myctophidae > Gymnoscopelus > Gymnoscopelus braueri. The sequence goes on from NC_137611.1 coordinate 39,697,996, forward strand.
TTTTCAAATAATTGTAGTGGAGTAAAAGTACAATATTTGCCTCCGAGATGTAGTGGAGTAGAAGTAAAAGTATTGGAAATTGGAAATACTCAAGTAAAGTACAAATACCTCAATATTGTACTCAAGTACAGTACTTAAGTAAATGTACTTAGTTACTTTCCACCACTGCACGCAAACACAGGGTAAAAGCAAAAAACAAGGCAACACATTTGTGGGCAGCAGGAGAAGGTAATTGTAAGGAGAGAAGATAAAAGACTGGAGGAGATGTATTGCAGGCTTGTAGACAAGAGCCGACAGGGAGGGGCTGAGATGAAGATGCTTGGAGAGCATGTGTCACAGCTATTAATTCTTGTGGTTCTTCTCTTTTCCTCCCGAACCAGCCCATTCTCTCACCAAACCGCAATGACAAACCCCAAAACAGCACAGCGTCGTCGTCGTTCGCCACAGTAGCTCGTTTCAGAATCCAGGCCATCTTCTTCTTCCTCCATTGTTCAATGTAGGCCACCACCGGCTATGAGGTCATGCACTTTTCCTGTCCACTGCTGCAGAGCAGCCGCACAGACCCTTTACCAGTAATAAGACATGTCTGAGGAACCACAATTCCCAGCTACCTCTCTGGTGGTTGCTGGAGCAAAACCTGGTGTTTGTGGGGAACTGAGTTCCCTTGCGTTGAATGGAATTATGGGTTGAGAAAAGTAAAAAAATATAAAACTAGGTCAGGTAGGTTATTGTGGCCTCCTGGTGGCGCTATAATAGGCCAATGTGAAAAGGGTGGCATTTCTTCCTCGGCCTAGTGGGAATGTGCGTGCATTCATGATTTGAGGCATTTTGTTCAAAACGGACCAATCCTGCAAACTTTGGAAGCCAACCTTAGCCAATCAGGATGGAATATGAAATATCAGACAGATCCGTCTTGATCACATGACTATAGAGATACTGTGTACCGATTTCATGATGTTTGGATAAAATCTCTAAGAGTAATATCCAAAAATGGGTTTTGCACGAATCGGCCTCCTGGTGGCACTATAACAGGCCCATGTGAATAATTTGGGGCAGAGGTTCTGAATTGGCACCCAGGGAGTGTGTGTGCACAGTTTCGCAGCGACCGGGCCAACGGTGCCGGAGATTAGCCGCTCACAGACAGATGGACACACGGACGGACGGACGGATGGACAGACAGGGGGTAAAACGTACTCTCTCGCCATGCCTTTCGGCCTGGCGGAGACAATAAAAATGTAGAAAGTGCAATCGAAACATACTGTAATGCGTAATTATGTGATAATGTGATTTTAGACTCACCTACAGAAAACTTTCAGAGTTTAAGTTTCTTTCTGTCTTTTCAAATCTTCTTTGAGGTAGTATATTGTAGATGTAGAAAATGTAGAAAATGTGACCTATTTTCAATCATGATCAAAACAAACAAACAAAGGACGCTCGGGTGGCATAGCGGTAAAGTACCTGCCCACCGCTGTGTAGCTTCAGGGTTCTAACCCACCGTGGTGCATCTGGGCAATTTTTTTTTAAAAACAAGACAAACATGTAAAAGAAAAGAACAGAACCCCACCCCCCCCCCCCCCAAATAATCAAGAGTTGAAGTTTAACTTATTACTTTACTTAAGAGTACGATGATGCATTATGCGAAGTCTCTTGTGAACTTGGACTTCGCCAGTGTTTGCACAGTAGCTGTTTGTCCAAAGTGTCCACAATAGCTATGTTGGACGGCCTTGACAAGCCTGTCTCCACATGTTTCTGCGGTGGTGTAATTACATTTGACTGGAACCAAGTATAGAAGACTTTCCAGGAAGCAAGGTCCACTTGGACTGGCTCATAAAGGCCTGCACCATTTCATATCCGTCAGACTTTGACCAGACCCCAAAACAACAAGAGAGACAATTTGGCTAACAAAAGATTTTTCACACATTCCACAGAAGCAAAAAGAAATAGCCTCAAACTCAAATTATGTCATGGGGTTAGCACCTCATCACAGCGCAAACAGGGTTGACTGGAAGCACGATAACCCCATGAGAACTGGAAGCGTCTTTAATGATTGTAATGTATCATTAGTTCGCTTGTTGCTGGCGGGGACAGTGCGGACAGTTTATGTGCACGTTTGAGAATTTATGTTCCGCGCAGCACAATCCTAGCATTCTTCACACACACAGATCAGCTTGAAACCGCAGCGAATTATTCTTCAGCGTTGGCTACGGGGAGAATGGCGTCCCGAAACGCTTTAAGAGGGGATGTTCGCCTTAGACGCAAAAAGGGTCAGATCCGAATTCCACGCTCACACGAAGTGAAAGAAACGAAACAAAAACAAAAACCACACTAAAACCAAAACTATTAATCAAGACAGAACACTTTTTTTTTTATTATTGGCTTTTTTTTGTAACACAAACAAACAAATTCCCCTTTAAAGATGTAAATAATGGGAGCCTTTTCTTTTTGGGGGAATAAAAGTAGCTGTGTACTTCTGATCATAGTGTAAAAAGACATCCATGGACAGCATGCCTTTGAGGTCTTTAGAAAATCAAGATCTTGGCTTGTCGCCCGAGTGCGAGCAACGTTATTGCAGCAACTCTTGACAGGTAAATGCACAAGGTGTGCAGAGGAATGTTTTTGTCTTCTCTCTAATCCCTTCCTCAACTCAGGCTTGAATGGATGCTTTTCATATAGCTTCAGCGTTGACACAAAAAGAAAAACCTAACTGTCAAATACACCCTCCACCTAAACTTAGCAGCAGCGAGGCACAGCTCCTTCTCTCTGCCTCTCTCTCTCTCCCTCTTTGTCTCTCTCTCGCTCTCTCTCTGCTTTTCATCCTGCTCTCACTAGTGCTCACTCAGTCTTTCTTTCGTTCCTCCCATATGCCCATGAAATTCGGTTTCATATGCTTCTTGCCTTTTCTTAATACTTTGTCCCACTAAATTAGAAGAAATATGAAAATATATGTTTTTTTGCATCTCCGTTTCCCATATCCCTCTTTTAAATCATTTATGTGGATTTATTTCTCTCTCATTCATTTGGGATTTGTTTTCTTGCATTGTAGTCACCTCTCTCTCTCTCTCTCTCTCTCTCTCTCTCTCTCTCTCTCTCTCTCTCTCTCTCTCTCTCTCTCTCTCTCTCTCTCTCTCTCTCTCTCTCTCTCTCTCTCTCTCTCTCTCTCTCTCTCTCTCTCTCTCTCTCTCTCTCTCTCTCTTTGTCTAGCGACGCAATTGTGCGACAGAAGTACACCAATGATCCTCCTACGCCTTCAGGTTAAAGTTTCTCCTCAAACCTGCCAGAGACTTCTGCTTCTGCTGTTATTATTATTACTGAACCTAGAACGCAGACGTGGTGAGATGCTCACACAGTCAATGGTGAATTGATTTGTGACTGACCGCAGAATATCTTCCACGCAACGTTGCTCAGCCGCTCTCCGACATCTGTGCGAACTATGTTGCCGGAACGTCAGTCAAGGCTACGACTTGGAGGGTGGCGAGGAGGACCATCTCTCTTTAGCCAATAAACAAGCCATCTTGCCAACATGTTAAATTAGACAGCCTTATCTTTGGCCATGTCCAAATATTAATCAGTGGAAGACCTCCCCTGCGCTGAGATGGTCAAATATGTCAGTGTGTGTGAGTGTGAGTGTGAGTGTGAGTGTGAGTGTGTGTGTGTGTGTGTGTGTGTGTGTGCGTGCGTGTGTGCGTGACTGACAGAGAGCGGGGGGCAGGGGGGTTAGCGGGGTGGGGCACAAAGGTAGTATTCTACACTGTCCTCCTTCACTGAAAACACTCATTAGAAAGAGGCTGTGTGTGCTGAAAGGCTAGATGGTTATCCCAACCGAACCGAGCGAGATGGAGGCACAAAGCAAGGGAGGGGAGGGAGGGAGGAAGAGAGAGGGAGAGAGAGAGAGAGAGAGAGAGACAGAGAGAGCACCGCCTTTTGCTGAAAGGGTAGATGGTTATCCCTCCGCCCGATGAGGGAGGAGGAGGAGAGGATGAGAAGAGAGGCAGAACGAAAGAATCAGAGGGAAAGAAAAGGGGGAGGGCTAGAGAGAGAGAGAGGGAGAGAGAGAGAACGAGAGAGAGGGAGAGAGAGACTGAAGGGCCTCTGTGTGTTTATCTCTCTATGACTCAGTGTTATCTGCAGTCCTGACGCCAGTCAGGAGCAAACCCACAGAATGGCAGCCTGCTGGAGTCAGCAGCATCACTGCACAACTATGCACCGGACCGACCGTTCCGAGGGAAGGGACACATGAGCGACTGAACTCACACAGGGCCATCGTCATTGCCGCCGCCATCATCATCATCATCATCAGACAGAGACATGACTCACTTGTACTTGGTTCTCTTACAGATTAGGGGGAATTTCCTCTTTCTGTTACAACACTCTGCTGCAACTCTGTCGACATTTGGGAAACGTATGCAGTCCAGAGCACAGACCTTCGTCATCTTTGCCATCATCATCCTCATCTTTGTCAACAGCGGCGACGTCAACGTGGCGTGTAATCACAGCCGCGCGGTGATGAATGGATCCACTGTGGCGAGCGCAGCTGTAGAACATGCCATCCCACCACGGCGGCCGGTGATCCTACAGTATAACCACCGTTAAAGTCCCGACCAAGAGTGCCCCCCCCCCCCCCCCCCGCAGTCTTACAGAACAATGTCATCAGTTCTACGTTTTTTCTCCCCCTCTCTCACACCTGTCTCCGTCCAGCTGCTGCTGAGAGGGGCCAACAGCATGCAGAGGGCCATGGGACTTGAACCCCCCATGTGGACCGAAGCCAGTGCTCCTCTGACATCACGGTCCCCCCCCCCTTCCCGATACACAGCCACCTACAAAGACGGCCATTGTTGTGTTTGCCTGGCTGCTCCCGCCATCAGCACCACCCCCACCCGACCCCCACCCACACCAGTAACACGTACACACACACACGTACACGCACACACAGCACACCGATCCTGCCCCACTGGCATCAGTCAATGGACAAAAGAGCACTTTTAATTAACTTCAGATCTGTCAGCCACCACTGTGCCATGCCAGAGAGAACATGTCAGATCATGCCCCATTTGATCTTTAAGAGGATTTTTTCCCTCCCCCCCTCTCCTTCTCCTTCTTCTTTCTCCTCCTGATAGGAGGAGAGTGGAAGGACAAGCGGTGAGATTTTAAAAAAAAACGACTGAGGAATTTTCACGCACATCCAGCGCAGCAGTACCGCCGCGGTCATATGACAGCAAGTATAGGGCATCGAGTTCCCTGTTATCTGTCCACCTTTGCACGGCTGTACGACTGTGATGTTGAGCTAAACATACGTAAGTATATCACACATAACTGTGCTGCACTGTTCACACAGCTCCCATTAGGCCTGTCATCACTGCAAAAGTCTGTGTGTGTGTGTGTGTGTGTGTGTGTGTGTGTGTGTCAGTGGTGGATAAAAGTACTCAAATTCTTCACTTAAGTAAAAGTACCAATACTGCAATATAGACATACTCTGTTACAAGTAAAAGTCCAGAATTCCAAATTTACTTGAGTAAAAGTACAAAAGTATAGGCATCAAAATGTACTTAAAGTACCAAAAGTAAAAGTACTAAAATATTTGAAAATGGCAGATCTACAAGCTCACAACGTGTCGCATCGTAGCTTGTAGATCTGCTATTTTCAAATAGCTGTATTGAATAGGGCTAAAGTGGTTAATGTATGTTTCATATTATAATCATTTATATCTAGTAACTAGTAACTAGAGTGTTCAAATAATTGTAGTGGAGTAGAAGTAAAAGTATTGGAAATTGGAAATACTCAAGTAAAGTACAATTACCTCAAAATTGTACTTAAGTACAATACTTACTTTCCACCTCTGTTGTGCGTGCGTGCGTGCGTGCATGTTCCCAAGTTGCTGTGTACAATAGACAAGCTAACTTACAAGTCCTGACTGGATAGGCATAACTCTGACAATTCTCCTCTCTGTAAGTAATATGCACAAGAAGAGAATGGACTAAATATTTACACCAACCGTTCCTGGACATGACTCATCATCACGGTCAGACCTGCGTCTCAGTTTAATGAAATCATACTCATAAACAACATTTGAGGAGGCCGTTTGCAGACAAATATGGCGAAAAAAAGGAGAAGAAAGAAATACCACAGCAAAAGCAGTTTATGTGATCTTCAGTCACCGACTGCAGTGACACAAAGAGGATTCTGGGAAGCAGGAAAACTAACTAAAACTATCTTTGACACTGCTAGGAGTTATAGAGTTAGCATAATGTCTTCCCAAGAGGAGGAATGTCACTTTTATTCACCGGACACGCCTGAAAGTGGAACCTTGCAAAAGTCTCTCCAGCTACCACAGCTAATGCCAAAAAGTGTCCGACGTTATTTCCATCACCCCTGTTAACTCGAGGTGAGGATGACATGGGGATGGGACGTGACCTTTTCTTTCAATTACGCCGTCTGCCTCGCTTTGCATGCGTTCATCATATGCGGAGTGGGAGTCTCAAGCTGCCCTTGGATAATGAGGGTGAGAGGAGAACACCCTCTTACTCGGAGAGAGTGAAGTCTTTGGCCTGCTAACAGCTGTATGAACACAGCAGCACTGTTGTGACAAGAAAAACTCAGCTATGAAGAACAGGTTTACTCCCACCTGCAGCAGTATAGAACACAAAAAGAGAAGGTGGAATGGCAGAGGCGTTCTGTTTTCTCACAGGCTATGGGTTTTAGCCACACATGCGTGCACATTTGTGCATGTGTGACAGAAAACCAGTGGTGGAAAAAGTACTCAAAATGTTTTACTTAAGTAAAAGTATCAATACTGCAATGTAGAAGTACTCCGTTACAAGTAAAAGTCCGGAATTCAAAATTGACTTGAGCAAAAGGACAAAAATATTGGTATCAAAATGTACTTAAAGGACCAAAAGTAAAAGTGCTAAAATGTTTGAAAATAGCAGATCTACAAGCTCACAACACGTCGTGATGCGACGCGCTGTGAGCTTGTAGATCGGCTATTTTCAAATAGCCTATGTATAAAATAGGACTGAAGTGGTTAATGCATGTTTTATAATGTAATAATTTATATCTGCAAAATAACTAGTAACTAAAGTTTTCAAATAATTGTAGTGGAGTAAAAGTACAATATTTGCCTCTGAGATGTAGTGGGGTAGAAGTAACAGTATTGGAAATTGGAAATACTCCAGTAAAGTAAAAGTACCTCAAAATTGTACAGTACAGTACTTGAGTAAATGTACTTAATTACTTTACACCACTGCTAAAAACCCATGAGCCCAGGTAGAGGGTGAAGCCCTGTGATCATAGAACTGGAGTTATTATAAGACTTATAATAACTTTCATTATATGAGTGATGCAGAGTTGAGCCAGGAGGGACCGAACATCAAAGAGGCGACGACATTACAGACACGTCGTGTTTTCACAAACACCGAAACTAGCAGATCTACGTTATGAGCTTTTAGAGCAGGCTATTTTCGCTATTCTTTGCACCACGAAGTATAACAGGGATAAAGTGGTTATGGCTTCCATCTCCAGACAGCCACGATTGGCCTCTTTTTTTTACAGACAGTAATAACTGCAGGGGTAGTCGCCGGCCAACTGCTGGGGCAGATGTCTATATCAACCCAATACCGCTGCAACTGCAGGACCCGGGCATTTACAGCTGCTACAGGCTAGTCTAACTGCAAGGACAAACTCGCTCATAAACAGGGTATACTCTCCCTTTCGCTCTGCCCGCTATCTCTCTCTGTCTATCTATCTGGCCGGGACACACAAAGACACTCACACATGCCAAGAGAGCAAAATAAAATGAAAAACAATGCAGCTAAACCAGTGGTTCTCAAACTTTTTCATGTCAAGGACCCCAAAATTGACACTTATTAGCTCGCGGACCCCCATTTGAAAAAATAAGCCAGGGACCCCATAAGAGAAGATTTTTACGGCTCTAGCCGTAAAAAAATATAATTTCAAGGACCCCCAGTTTGACATGCATTAGGCTATGGACGCCCATTTAATGGCATTTCTATCCCTGGGACCCCAATTTATATTGTAAAATCAATGTTAATACAACTCTGAGAGTGTACAACTGGAACCATTTGGTTCCATTTGTACACGAGTTACAGACCAATAAGGGTCCTATTCATCATTTAGCTGGGGACCCCCACGGAGACTAAGGCAGTTCCGACGTGCCTCGTAAAAAAAAAAGCAGAGGGCTCATCGCACAGCCCTTGAGTCACATCCATTTCCTGTCTCCCCGGTCCAGAAGGGATTTACTCATTAAAAGCTCATTATGGCCAGAGTTGAAAACACAACATCGTATTTGGTCAGACTTACTGTAATACCAATCAAGGGGAACACTTTAGACCATTTTGAGCCTGCACCCAGTGTTGCCAGATTCTGTGAGAGAAACAAGCAACCAGGTCTAGGAAAACCAGCCCAAAAGAAGTGACTATGGGCCACATGAGCACTTGTAACATATAATTTCAGCTATTTGAAAATAGCACATCTACAAGTACTTGTAGATGTGCTATTTTCAAATAAAATCTTGCGGGGAAATTATAATAAGCAGATCTGGCAACCCTGCCTGTACCATTTTCTCATGTGCTTCTTGGGAGGCAAAGTAGATGAGCTCCAGGCGGGCCCAGGGAGGAGGTCATGGGGACTCCAGGTCTCTGAGAGGGTAGCAGTTGTGTTTGGGGACAAGATTATGAGCGTGACATTCCCAGGAAACTTAATAAGGGGCCAGAGAGAGGAGTCTTAATCCGCGAGTCAACAGTGGCTGGACTGAGAAGAAATGTTTTTCCTCGGCTCACTGTCATTTTGTCTTTGTTTTGATTTGTTTTGTTTTTGTTTGTTATATTCATTGTTCTTTGTTTTGCCAGCCGCCGAAAACCCACTAGAGGACAGGAAAACGTTTAAGCCGGAGGATACTCCACTTCCTGACTTAGAGTCTGTGAGACAACCAAGGCCCTGGCCTTTGTGTTAAAGCAGTAGTGCTGGGCATGGATATACCGCTACTGTATGCATGCCCACACAATACTAAAACAGTACCTCTAGCTGGGGGGGGCTGGCGAAACATGAGCAAGTGAGCTGCTGCGCTGGCGGTTAAGGTGGTGCTTTGGGCTGCTGCATGTTAAGTGAGCAGCACACCGTGTTATATGATTGTACTCATAGTTATTGCTAATCAGGCACAAGGGATTCGGAAGCAGTCAGTCTGCTCGCAGACCAGACAGCACAGTCTACTTCTCCTTGTTATTCTCCCTTATTTCCATAGATCATAGACATACAGTATCGGGGCCCACAAACGATTCAGTAAAAAAATATAATAAAACCTGGGTAATGGAACCACAAGTGCGTGTGTGTGTGCGCGTGTGTTTGTGGGTGGGGAGGGTATTTATAGCGATATATAGCAGTGCATTAGGCTGCGTGTTCCCAAGAGAGCTCCTCTCAGAGAACAGGGGGGGGACATGGCACCATTCAGACATTCAATGCGTCCGCTAGCTAACAGCCAAGGCGTGTCGTTAGCGAGATAAGAGCTGCAAGTGCGCGTCAAAAGAATAACTCCACACGTCTGTTAGAAGGTGGCAAATTGAGAGGCTTAAGAGGAGAGTGGGCTTTTAGAAAAGACATGAATATGGTGAAAGGAGAGAGCGAGAGAGAGAGAAAGAATGAGGAGGGGGGGGTAGGTATCCTACATTGACAGTGAATATATGCATGGGGACGTGTCATTTTTTTCAGTTCCTTTCAGCCCAACTTTTTTCAGTGTAATAATTTAATTAATTTTGTTATCAAACACTGTGGTGGGAAAATGACAAGTTGGTTGTGGAAATGAGGTGACAGAGATGACAGCAGGTTTCCAATGAAATGTTGCTTGTTGGAAATGAAGATCTCTGAAGTTTCCGGCAAAAACGAGCAGGCTGTTAAATACAATACAATAAATAACAATTTCATGAAACTATACAGCACGTTCGGAAATGACAATACCTTTAAAATTGAAACATGTTCCTTCACACCAAAAACCTGCAGTGAAACATCTAGGCCCCAATTCTCAATGTCTACATTATGCACTGAACATTGAACCCTCGGAGATTTTAATTAACATCTGCTTGTTCAGCATTAATGCATTAGAGTAGAAGACAGTGCAAGGGCTTTAAATGTAGAACAAAAACAGTATATCGTTGCTGTCGGGCAGAAACCTCTCCATATTCTAACTTTTTGCTATTATTGAATTTGAATCCTGAAAAGTAACAGTTTTGGACATATGAGGTTTCCACCCGAAAGCGACGATATGAGGAATGGGACAGACATTTGACAATGCCAGCTTTACCATGGAGATAAAAGTGAGGCTCATATTCTCCTCCATATGATTAATGTGAGAGTTTGGTATAAGCAAAACAGTCATGTACTGTAGGATCAAATCATATTAAAACATATTTTGGAAATCGTCGCCATGCCGTCGTATCTCAAACAACTACACAAGTGTGTTATTACACAGTCTGCAATAGAGTCCTCCCTCATGCATGACATAACAATTTGTCAGTGGGTAAAACGATCAAATAAGCTCTTCTCCCCTCCAGGGCATTGTACGGTCCATTCACATGTCAGCACGTTGTGTGGGTGTCAATAGTCTGACTATCAAAACGGAATGTGTGAACTGTCATGAAGAAGGCTGCCTACATAAATGATCACATAGCCCACACTATTTCAAAAGAGACATGATAATGGATGGTTGGAGCGAGCCTTTTGCCCGATTAACTGAGTAGCTGTTGCCACATCTTTGGCGCTAGCTATAGAGCAGCCTGGCCAGGGGTGAAACATGAAGCATAGAGGATGGATGGAAATACAGCCCTAGTATATTGGTGTGGCGCTGGCGGATTACGCCAGTGTCAGTCTACCTTATGTGGATTATGCGGTCGACGCGCACTGACATTTTGCAGCTTAATCCCATGTACAACTCACTGTCTGACTTGTCTTTTTGTGGGGGTTTTTCTAGCACCTTAAACCCATTAAGACCTGGAACGCATCTGTGTCATTTTAGATTTCTTTGGCTATTCAAAAATAGCAGATCTACAAGCTCATGCCACGCTATGAGCTTGTAGATCTGCTATTTTCTTTTTATCGTAATTTTATTATTATTATTTTTTTTTTCAAAAATCTGTTAGGATTTAGAAAACATTTTAAGACGGACTCAGGCCTTAATGGGTTAACTAACGTCCATAAGTATATCATGCACAGTATACATCTGCTGCTATGCTCACATAGCCTGGGACCAGACGAATCTGCCAGTGCAAAAAAAAAATGCACTCGGCAATTTGGGTCTGGCACCGCTCCATAAAGAATCCATTTCCTGCTCCAGAAGACGGGGGTAACCAATCAGGGCCCAGTATTCAAGTATGGGAGACTGTAATTGGTAGTTGGTTTGTAGGTCTAACCAATTGCGTCGAGAGTCATTGTTTTGATCCCGCCCCCTTGGAAAAAAAACGTCCTCATAGAAGCACCAGACTCATATCTACGCAGTGATATAGTCTGGAGCTACGCCAGGCTAATGCTCACTCACCTTTATATCTTATCTCAGGTACCATGTGTAAATATGTAGATAATTTATTTGTTCTTTCTTGTTTGATATCCTTTCCCCCCGTGCCCCGCCTCTTCTTCTTCCCTTTTTTTCTTCTATGGAAATAACGATACTATGCACGAAAATGAACTTCACCCACTTCTTCACTTTTGTAAACCTGTGATGTGACAATAAAGCCGATTCTATGAACTGGAACAGCAGCATGAGGCTGAAGGGCGACAGTGTGCACTCACTTCTCCGAGCAGACATCCCAATACACACACACACAACAGCTGGGACTGCCTGCCGTATCGTTGCGCACGCACGCACGCACGCACGCACGCACGCACGCACGCACGCACGCACGCACACACACACACACACACACACACACACACACACACACACACACACACACACACACACACACACACACACACACACACACACACACACACACACACACACACACACACACACACACACACACACACAGTATAGCCTGGGGGAGGTACAGGGGCAACATTTTGATATTTAGAAATCAAGGCATGAAATGCCTCTGAAACTCAGCACACATTTTCTTTGGCATTGCTCATAAAGTTTGAGTTGTTTATCATCAGATGTTTCATATTAAGAGTAAAATAAAATAATTGTTTTTTACAGTACAGCAAAGGTGTCCATACTGTAGTTGCAGAATGCAGTAGCTTCCTTTGAGATTTTCAGCACTGCCTCAAAGCAACTCACAAGTGAAAATAATGACTTTGCCGGCTTGGAACTCAAACTTTTAACGTATGTATTATCTTTAAATATCGTCTCTGTCGGGTGGAAACCTCATATGTCCGACACTGTTATTTTTCAGGATTCAAATTGAAAAACAGAAAAAGTAGCAGATCTACAAGCTCAAAACGTGGCACGAAAGCTTGCGGATCTGCTAGATTTGATGCTCAAAACACAAAAAGTAAAAAAATGGAGATAAGAGGTTTCTGCCCGACAGCAACGATACATCAAGATATTCATATTACAGTAATGTAGGCCTCTGATTAGGTGCTATTGTAATATTTGACCATATTTCTCTTCCCTGCTGCTTTTGATGCATATAGTACGTCAGCACTGCAAGTTCACTTTTTTTCCCACAGTGAATTGATTCCAGAGGCTTCTAAAGTGGACCAAATGACAGCACAATGCTGATACATTTTTGGCTTTGCTGTTCGCAACAACAAACCCGCAGTCACTTCTTTCCTCTGTGTCGGTACGTGTTATTATCCCAACCGATTTGACAAAACACTAGTTTGTAAATCCTAGTGGAGATGTCTAGCAGAATGCCAGATCCATTATGCACTACAGTATGTTGTACAAAAACCCTTAATAGCTCCACCAGACAGCCATAACGCGGATGCAGAAACAGGGGGAAAAACCTACAAGTCAACCACACATAAAATGTCGTCTTCATAAGCATGTTTTTTGGAAACCAATTTTATGACTCCATGAGGCATGGAGCGGTTAAAGCATATGGTCTATTAACAGTGTCTACAATGAGGGAAAAGAGCCTGAGAGTCTAGTAGTGTGTGTGTGCGTGTGCGTGTGTGTGTGTGTGTGTGTGTGTGTGTGTGTGTGTGTGTGTGTGAGAGAGTGAGAGAGAGCGAGAGCACACCGTCCCTCTCTCCAGAGGTCATCCTACCCTCCAGCCACACACACACACACACACACACACCAGCCTCAGCCAGAGAGCCTGATAAATACCGGAGACAATGGCAGGTGACTTAAGCTCCCATCACCTCAATGTCACAGCCCAGAGCCCGCCGTGGCGTGCGCACGCTGCCACGACGATGCCCCACGGGCACACGTCTCTGCCTGGTTGGATCCCATTCAGAGGAGCGAAAAGAAAAAAAAATCTCACTGCCAGCGACAGCCATAATATACTTCTGTCCTTCCCCCCGCCCAGAATCAACCTTTAATAATTGTCAGATTTTTATTATATTGGCTTGCCAAAACATGAACGGTATGTGCCACGTGTTCGGAGAAGCACTGTGAGATTGATTGTGGTTAAAACTTTTAAACTACGATCAATCTCATTGTGCTTAAAGCACTGGTTCTCAAAGTAGGATCCGGGGACTTACGGGGAATGAGCTTGAGGGGGTTCCAGGGGGTCCCCAGCAAAAGGACGAACCGTTTAAAACACGGCTAATAGCGGCTTTTCAAAAACACAACGCGTCGCAATGTGACGTGTTATGAACTCGAGATCTGCCATTTTCAAAAAATGGCGACAAATCTTCTGGTCTGAGGGTCCCTGGAACAAAATCTTTTCAAATGGGGTTCCGCGGCCAAATACATATCAATTTGGGGGTCCCTGACCCGAAGATGTTTAAGGACCGCTGGTTTAAAGACTACAATTGCACACACACCCATGCAAAACCCAACCAGGGGTGCATGGATACAGATACACGCTCCGGTGGAGCGGCAGCAGTCAGTTCTCTGTCCGAGGCGTCAACAACAGTGGCTGACGTCACCGCAAAAACACAACAGGGCCACGACCTGAGAAGAGACAGACAGACTATTTATGCAGCAATACAAAAAATATATAAATAAATAAATGGAGAGAGAGTGAGGAAAGGGCTCTGCGCTGACAGCTGGGCTTAATCAAAGGAACTAAGCCAAGCAGACCAGCAAAGGAGGAGGATTTATGGCTAATACTTCTCCGGCAGATTAGATCAACCGAATAGGCTGTGTGATTTTTCGGTTGAATATAATATATTCAACCGAAAAATCACACAGCCTATTCGGTTGATCTAATCTGCCGGAGAAGTATTAGTATTAGTATTTATACTTGCTCAGAAAAAATAACATATTATGTTATTTTTTCTGAGCAAGTATAAATTGGGCAGAGAGAGTGGCTGAGAGAGAGAGAGAGAGAGAGAGAGAGAGAGAGAGAGAGAGAGAGAGAGAGAGAGAGAGAGAGAGAGAGAGAGAGAGAACCAAAAAGAAGGGTTCTGAGAAAAGAGGGAGAATGAGATGGGATTAAAACACTGGGGCATGTTATCTCAAACATGAAAAGGCCAAAGTTTAACACGTTGTGAGCTTGTAGATTGGTTATTTTTGCATTTTTTTAAAATTTTGGACAATTCTTGACAATATAACTAGGGTTAAAGTGGTTAAAGATATAAAGTCTGACAGTGGGAAGATGGTGAGAGAGAGAGAGAGAGAGAGAGAGACAGTGCAGACCAACTGGTCTGCACTGTGGTCAAAAATAGCTTTTTTTTTCAGTTACTGTAAGAATCTAGAAAGACCTAGAGAGGGTTATCCACGCTTTCATCTCATCTTGACTTATTGTAATTCCCTATGTCGGCATCTGGCCTTTGATTACAGTTGAGCCTGGCGCCCTTTGACCTTGCCCTATATTGCTGTGTAATGTTTATGCTTCTTTTCGTTTGTATTCCATTTTGTATTTTACTCGGTTGGATTTCTATTCTGCTGTCTTGTTGTTTTAACCTGTATAGAACTTTGGTTGACCTTGTTCATTTTAAATGTGCTTTATAAATAATGTTTCACACTGAGTACAGCTCCCCTGTAGTCAATACAGTACAATATGGGGCATGCCCCTCTCTAGGTGTATAATAATGCAATACATTTTCTGTCATTTCTCTCTCTCTCTCTCAAACTTTTTCTGTGTTGCCAGGTCTGCTTATTATAAGCAACTTTGGGCTTGTTTTTCTGCAAAGTTGCTTGTAAATATTGGTAGTTGCGGGTTGCGTTTTTTGGGGGGGGACTTGCTTCTAAAGCATAGTTGCTTATTTGGGCTAGCTTCAAAATGTTTTGATTATTGTTTAAACCAATGGTTCTCAAACATATTGATGTCAAGGGACCCCCAAATTAATGTGTATTTGGCCACGGACCCCCATCTGAAATTATAATTTGTGCTAGGGACCCCCGTACCAGATTTGTGTTGTTAAAATGTTAAAAAAAATGATTGCACATTTTGCACTTTTTTTCTCCTCAATATTCTTTTGAAAATAGCAGATCTACAAGCTTGTAGATTGGCTTTTTTTCAAATAGCCGACGTACTGTATGTACTGTAGGTTTGAGGTTCTCATGTGGCCTAGTCGCTTCTTTTGGGCTTGTTTTCAAAGACCTGGTTGCTTATTTCTCTCACGCAATCTGGCAACACTGCTCTCTTTGCGTCATCGCTGCACTTCTATAGCACAGCTAGGTTTGCCCAGAGTCTAGAAAGGAAAAGCAGTTCATTGTGTCTCCAGCCAACCTACTTTTGTTTAACAACAGTACCGTTTTCTCCCATTGCTCCCATTCATACACACAAACACAGAAGCCAAGCCCGAGGCTTTCATGTGAGTTAAAAAGCCCTGCATGTCCAAAAATCTGCTTTGCAGACAGTAAACCACTTCTCTTTTTGTTCATGCTAAAAAGCTGGTCTTGTTGAAACGTGTTTATTTCATTTCATTTAGTCTTTCATTTAACCAGGTACAGATTTGACTTGGCCAAGGAGTGGCGGTAACAAGACCGAACATAAAAGTTTCCGACAAACAACACGAAAACAATGCGCGGCTATTAAATAGGCACAAAAACACCCAAAATGGAACAGTCTGTAATATTGTGCAATTGTCTGGTGCAGTTGAATATAAAAGTGTTCCGGCTCCCGAAGGTCTCATACTCACAGCTGTTTACAAGCAATTTTAAATTGTCCTAGATCAGATCCAGGCAGAGATATCACAATGCAATAAACCTGTACTGTGACTTTCATTTCATGGGCCATGAAGTCATTTAATTTAAACTCTGTCAAAACTCAAATTCACTGGTGTTCGCCCAAACCTGTGACATGAGGTTTTTGTTGAAGTAATTCAGTGATTTTCAACATATTTTGACCTTTTTTTAACACAAAAAAAAATCCTCATGGACCACCCCACCCCACCTTCCTATACTGTATGTATGTATATATTTAGCATAAGAAGATATACCAGAGTCATTTCGATTTTATTATCATTCTTGAATTTATATTTAACATTTATTATGTTAGTTGGATTTATACTTAGTTGTGTGCTGGTGTCGCGCACCAAAAATAGCCTAGAAGCTCTCACCGTGTCACAGCTTGATGAATTGTGAGATAGCATACTGGCTATTTAGTGCACAACATCGCACTCAATTCGAGCTTTTTTTTGTTTTCCACACTACACCTATTAGTTACAAACTCTTAAATGTGATGGACTAAAGTGTTATTTAACCCATTTAGACCAGGAACCCCTATAAGTAACTATACCGTTCAATTCGGGAAGCCCTTTTGGGATAGTTGTTGCTATGTACAGTATATAGCAACACATTTATTTTGTCATGTTTTAATGAAAATTTGGAGTTTTTCAGAAAACTTTCCCTTACAGGTACAAATATATATTTTTAAACGTATGAAAACAGTTTCCCATGGACCACCTGTTATTATGCCGTGGACCACTGGTTGGTCCGTGAACCACTGGTTGAGAACCACTGATCTAGACCTCATGAAGAAGGCCAGACCTGTACATCAACGGTTCTCAAAGTGGGGTCCAGGGACCCTCAGGGTTCCAAATGGACCCTTGCAGGTTCACAAATGGATCCAAATGGACCCTCAGAGTTATTGGGGGTTATGGGGGTCCTAAAAAAGTCCTAGAACCACTGCTGTACATCCCACCTCGCCGTCTACTTCGGCTGCAGAAGCGGCGCCGGCCTCCAGACCCCTGGCCATTCGTCACAGGACAGGCAATTCATCCTGACTCCCCGCCGCCTCCTCCGCCACGTACTGGATTTGTGATTCAATTTAGCTGAGTGATGCCTAAGACCCCAGGGCTGGTGGCTGACGCTGACGCCACTGGCGGACGTGAGGGACGTCAGGTCACCGAGTCCAGGGCCTCGTCGCCGCGAGACGTGGGGGGGGGGACACGAAGACGGACCAGGGCGGCGCCGCCACCTTAAGCAACCAGACGAGGATATTCATATGAGCGAGGGATGTATACGTAAATCCTGCTACATGAGCTTATTTAACTATGTGCCTGCGTACAACGTGGTATATATTGTATAGGCGCAAACGCACGTGTATGTTGTTCGTAAATGACAATTAGGCTGTGCTACTGTACGTTGCAGAGGTGGACAGAGACTGTGCTGGAAGCTGAGTGTGTCGATGAACAATGTAGAAAGAATGAGAAGGGTGGGGGAGAGAGAGAGATAGAGAGCACCTTCGCTTCTATAAAGCTCTAGCCCTCTCACTCTGCATCTCAGGAGGAAGCCAGCAAGAGTATGAAAGATTTACAGAGACACGCTTTTAGCAAAGCCATGTCCCTGCCCCCCCTGCCCCAATTCAGACGCGCTCGCCCGCACACACACACACACACACACACAGCTTTTTTTACGCTTGCTTTCGTAACAGCGGTTCTCTGATCATATAAGTGAGGGGTCTTACAATTTGTCTCGCCTAGCCAGGCTATTAGAGTTGTCCGCCTACGATACGCCTGGTGACATCTAAATTCCATTTACCCCCCCGTGGAGATCCCTGACGTCATCAGTGTGCCCATGGTGTATATATCGGTTGGATTGACGGTTCTGGTCAAGCGTAAATCCGACCAACCCGCCGGGCACCGCACTCCCCTCGACTCCACCGCGATACGCGTGCCAGTCCAAACACTGGTAATCAGTGATCTACTGTAGGACTTGGGCTCGGCATCGAACCCAAACATCTGCCATCGGTCAGGCTCTAATTACTGTGTCATCATGACTGGTCTAATAATTAGAACACATTTTTCCATAATAGGCACTTCAGAATAATCCCTCATAACGCTGATTACTGTAGCTAAGCTGGCGGGGCAATAAATCATAATATAGGCTACTCGTGGTGACATAATGTTCAGTGGTGAGTGTCGTCCATGTGTCTGGTTCGAGCCACGCAACTTTGGGACAGTTGATTCAACTTTTTGTGGAGGTCTTCCATGGTGTCCTCGCAGGCCTTTTCGATTCAAGCTGTTTCATGGGACAGGAACGCGTATTCCGTTTCCATCTTTGTGTTTAGTGCCGTGGTTTCACCTGCGAACGACACAACCTCGCAGGGATGGCCGCTGTGCCTGCCCCGGGGAAGTCGCCAAGGACCAGTGGTGGAAAAAGTACTCAAATGTTTTACTTAAGTAAAAGTATCAATACTGCAATGTAGAAATACTCTGTTACAAGCAAAAGTCTGGAATTCGGAATGTACTTGAGTAAAAGAACAAAAGTATTGGTATTGAGATGTAGTGGAGTAGAAGTAAAAGCATACAAAATTGGAAATACTCCAGTAAAGCAAAAGTACCTCAAAATTGTACTTAAGTACAGTACTTGAGTAAATGTACTTAGTTACTTTACACCGCTGGTCAGGACTAGCTTTTTTGCGGATAGCACAGGGAAATGAAGACACTGAAACCAGTATTTGGAAGAGAACAAATAAATGCCCCTGACAAACTGCTGGCTGCCTCCACCTAAAATAAAGTCACTCAGCAGGAACGGCGGAGAGAGAAAAAACAGAACAAAAGACACAATCAAAGAGATAGACAGACAGTAATGAGTCCACAGCAGTCCACAGTGACAGGCCCCCAACGCCTCCTAATCTCACACTGTCATCTCACAGATTCAGCTGGAAAACACCATGGTGACACATAATGATACACCCCTTCCTGTACTTAACAGAAGAGCAAAGGCCAAAATACACATTTCAGAGCCCCGTATACGATCTGAAGATGCATATTAAAATCCCATGCATGCAATACAGTGTGTTGACCACGTAAACCCCAGCATCCGTATATGTGGGGAAAGCTTTTGGCTGAAAATAGCAGCATTGTCGATCAGGCTATTTTCACCGAAAGCTTTCCCCACAATAACAGAAAACTGAAAATACACTAGTATAGAGCCCTGAGGGACTCCGCCCCAACCATATTGGGTTTAAGTGGTTAAGATAAAAAAAAAACACACCCACAGTCCTCAGGATATGGCTTCAGCGATATACTGCAGACAACTTGTGACCACAAACCAGCCTCTCCAAAACGGCACAAAATATATTTTTCAATTCCAACTTACTTCAAGCTGTACAGGTTATACAAACTGGTATACTGACTGGTATACAGGTATACAGACTTAAGTACAGGTGACTAGTATACTTGTAGGTATGAAGACTGGCAGCTTGTAGACTGTGTTTATATTGTATGTTTCTTCATCTAATATTCTGACTCTCTGCTACATCTGTGCCCCGGGCTGTTTCTGTAACTAAGAATATGTTCGTAGTCAACCCTGTCTGTGCGGCAATACGGGTTAAATAAATAAAAAGAAACGATGAATAAGTAAAGTGCCTCTCACTCACACGGCACTTGACGACGTACGTGGGCAGACACGCAAACGGGTACGCTGCGTTCACCATTATGGAACGTCATGTGCATGAGTCTCAATATTACGCGGATACACGTAACATACGCTTGGGAAAAATAGATACAGTTCAAAGCATAGCCTGTGCTTCTCTCTCACATGAGCGTGCGCGCGCACACGCACACGCACACACACACACACACACACACACACACACACACACACACATACACTTTTGTATTAATATACTTGTGAGGACATCAACATTTTAGGAAGCCGATTTTATGATTGATTTATGATTTATTGGGGGCATTTTTAACCACAAGTCTAAAGCCAAAAAATAGCAGATCTACAAGCTCACAACGTGTCGCGCTGCGACACGTTGTGAGCTTGTAGATCGGCTATTTTACAGTGTGCGCCATCGGCACACAACTAAGTATAAAATGGGAAAGATCGACAACCCGACCCCTAAACCTAACCTCTAAATGTCTAATCCTAAACCTAACTTTGTAAACGTATCTCAAAAATCTTTTTTCAACCATAAAATAACAATTTCTCTTGTGAGGACCAAGAAAATGGTCCTCACAACATCTATTTCTCATATTCTACTATACGTGTGGCAACATTTGGTCCTCACAAGCACAGTAATACAAACACACACGCACGCACACACGCACGCACGCACGCACGCACGCACGCACGCACGCACGCACGCACGCACGCACGCACGCACGTAAAGCCAATGGAACACCTTTGAAGAGCGCACCAGGCAGCCAGCTCTGAAGCAGGCTCGGGTTGACAGAGTTCATTTGAGAGATGTGAAATATGTATGACAGAAGACTCTGCTGGGGGAGGAAGAAGAGATGAAAATAGAGAGAGAGAGAGAGAGAGAGAGAGAGAGAGAGAGAGAGAGAGAGAGGGAGCAACAAAATGACGGTGTCGGACGAGAGGAGATGCAGGCAGAGAAGAGGCCGACCGAACTGAAAAACAGCCACGTGTGTGACGTACACGCTACAGCCAGGCGGAAGA
The DNA here is from genome assembly GCF_963280865.1 of Gymnoscopelus braueri. Lineage (NCBI taxonomy): Eukaryota > Metazoa > Chordata > Actinopteri > Myctophiformes > Myctophidae > Gymnoscopelus > Gymnoscopelus braueri. The sequence continues at coordinate 39,718,913 of NC_137611.1, forward strand.
ATAGTAATGCTGGCTGAATAAGACATTGTCATTTCAAGTTCATTAGCTCGCTGTAAGCTCTCCCGGGAGCGAAGAGAGGGAGGCCGCGGTGACCCCTTTTAGCACCACCGAGGGGCAGGAGAACAAGCCCTCCCTCTCGCCGTCCTGCTATACTTACAGTTCCCCCACTTCTCTCTCTCTCTCTCTCTCTCTCTCTGTCTCTCACATCCACTCACAATAGCACAGACCTTAGGATGTAAAAAACAAGTGCGATAGAGAGACTGTTCGAGGAAATAGGAAATCAATTGTTTGTGTGCGTGTGCGTGTGTGTGTGTGTGTGTGTGTGTGTTTCTGAGTGTGTGTGTGTGTGTGTGTGTGTGTGTGTGTGTGTGTGAGGGACAGCGAGAGAGAGAGAGAGAGAGCAGGAAATGGGAAAGAAAAAGTGGGGAAAACAGAGTTTAGGATAGTTGGAAAGTCAGTTCCATGGCAACACACAGAATTACAAATGCTAATTCCATATTTTCCTCTATGTAAAGGTCCTTGCACACTGGTGCGTCTTTTCGTTGCGTTTTTTTTACAACAATGAAAAAAATTGAAAAAACAATGAAAAAAAAAAAAACGCAACGAAAAGACGCACCAGTGTGCAAGGACCTTAATAGTTTTTTTCCCCATGTTGCCCCTCCTGTCACAAGGCCTTAGTCATCTTCTGGTCAGTCATTTCCAGTCACCCCATTCTGCCTTGAGATCTGAACTGCCCACCATCTGGTAAAAGCAACCACACCATCATGACCTGCAGGGACTTTCCTGAGCAAAAAAAAATCACTTTTAAAAGATACGGTTTGCATGTTCTCCCCGTGTCTCCTAGGGTAGTTAATACCCTCACAAAAACATGTAGTAATCCTGGTCTCTATACTGCCTCCCCCATGAGGAGGGGAAGGGAACTGGTTGGAATAACGTGTTCCTTCCACGCGCTACGTCCTACCCTGTCAGGTGTCAAGAAGGTCAGTTGGCTCTCATGCATTGAAGGAGGCAGGAGGGCCCTGGGCTCCCTAGGCTGGTGGGGGGAGTGTAGCGCCCAGGATCACTTAGAAAATTGGCACCGGGTGAAAAAAAGGTTACAAAATCGTCAAAAAAAAATTATAAAAAGATACGGCATGGTGTGAAACATGCCTGAATGTGACTTAAGGCCTGTCACAATTATTACATAATGACATGATCGCACATATTTGAGATAATCACAATTATTTTGCAGACTTGTCACAATGGTTCATAATTGTTTCCATGTTGAAAAGATTATGGAAATAGACGACCTACAAGCTCACAAATCACGATGTGACATGTTGTGAGCTTGTAAACGTGAAAGTATAAAGTTATGTTAAGTTACAATTATGAATGTGTACGATGATTAACCATCACCTAAAGCCTCATAATAGTGACAACCCAGAATGTGACAGGCTGTCGGAGAATTTGTACATTTCCAATGGAAGCGTTTGGCCCAGGAATGAAACCCAAAAGAACGCTGCTTCAGCATTAAAAAAGACCTGCACCGGGGGTTGCGGGGGAGGGCGGGCTGGTGTTATGCGGGGCGACATACCCAAAAAACAGCCTATATTGCAAAGCCGGAGGATTAATTTTGGTTTCTCTGCTCACTGCACCGTAGCAGTGTGTTGAGTTCTCTGTACTTTATGTCTGTTTAACCCTTTAAGACCGGGAACGCATCTGTGTGTCATATTTTGATTTCTTTGGCTATTCAAAAATAGTTTAAATCGTAAAACATTTGTGCAAATCTTTGAATATATATATGTAACTCAAATCTTTAATCTTTAATCTGTAATCTCAAATCTGAATGGGTTAATAATAATAATGGGGGGGGGGGGAGCAGAGGGAAGCACGGGTACAGGAACACAGAATGAACGCTGTAAAACTCCGACGGCCCCCCCAGGCATCCGGAGAGAGGGAAACACACAAGATTCCTCTTTAATTACATTCAAACTCGGAGCGCAGAAGAAGGTGAGGGTAAGAGAGAGACGGGGGAACCCCAGGGAAGTGTTTTTTTTTTCTCGTGTTCTTTAAAAAAAAAAATCATTCATTTTGTCGAGAAAGCTGGAAAGGACGCACCTAGTCTGTTTCAGACACAACTTTTAAATCATGCATGATATCAATGATGTTGGGTTTTAAGGTGATCTGCATGGTATTGGTGCACCGATTAAACTAGGACACGATGTGGATCTTGGGATCCACATAGACATGGCATGGCTCCAATGTGGATATCAGACGTGTGCCCAGCCTGTAACATCAGCCATCTATGACGTCAGTTGACAGTGTTTCTCAAAAATGGTTCAGCATTTTCAGATTTATTTTTATTTTTTTTCATTTTAAAATACAAGACATACAGTACATGACCACATACAGAACAGAAGAAACAAAACAAAACAAAAAAGAGACAACAACAACTATTAAAAACAAACCCTAACAATTACCCACCCGCCCTCACCCGCCCATGCCCAGAGGGGAGAAGAATAAATTAGTGAACTCATGTAAATAAGAAACGAAACAAAAAGTAGTAATAATAGTAATAACCGAGTATAATATAAATAATAGAGGGGGGATTGTTAATCCTTGGTTAGATTGTGGTTAAGGAGTTAATTGACAAGAGAAATGCGTCCCAGGTTCTGTACAAGTTTTTCAAGGAACCTCTAACTGTGAATAATTGTTTTTCTAAAACGGAGAAACGTTGACAAATCTTTTAACCAGGATGACACACTAGGAGCATTAGGGCTCTTGCAGTGGAGCAATATACGACGTCTGGCTATGAGGGAGGCAAAAGCAACCAAGTCGGCCTGGAATCTGTTAAATCTGCCCGCTGCAGGAGACACACCAAAGATGGCAATTAGAGGACAGGGAGTCACAGAGAATCCTAGAACCGTAGTGAGTGTGTCAAAAACAAGATTTACAAAAAGAAGCAAGCTTTGGGCAGGAATAAAAAAGTGTGTGTATGGTCTGCAGGGGATTGAAGGCACCTGATATGATGAGTCATTTGTTTCTGGAAATAATCTACTGAGCTTAGCCCTAGTGTAAGGAATCCTATGAACCACTTTCAATTGAATAAGGCACAGCCACAGGAGTTGATCCTAGCTCACTCAACTCGGTCCCAAGTTCACCCTCTCATGTACCCCTCAACCCAGAGAGGGAAGTTGTCCTATAGAGGAGATAAGAGCACTGTAAATAGATGAGATATCAAACATGGAATCTGATGCGGACATTGTGGTCTCTAATAAGGTTTTCTAGGGAAGGGTATAAAATGAGTACTTGCAAAATTGTGTAATTGAAAAAATCGAAACAAACCAAGGTTTTGCATATCCGTTCGATAGATCATGTTTATTTTAATGATACAATGGTGTTCCGGCTTGGATAAATGGAAAAAAACATACTTGAAGATATTTTCTATTGGTATCACAGGAAGGAAACTAGCCTGGCATTGGCCAGACTGATAATGTGGATTCACTCTCACGTTCCTCTCCGGTATTAGTCTGGACCTCAGTCCATAGGGAGCGAGTATGAGAAATCAGAAAATTACCAGGCTAATTAGTGACTGAGTTTCAACTGCTGTCCGTACAACAGTGAAAAGCATCAAAATCATTTTCTGATTTCTAGTCCAGACTGATACCGGGGAGGAACGTGAGAGTGAATCCACGTTATTAGTCTGGCCAATGCCAGGCTAAAAGAAAACACGTTTTTCCTTAAATTATTAGTATTTTTTTTATTCACAAAATCACAGTATTTTGCCAATTATTTGGGGGAACACTTGCAATACCCTTGCAGCCCACCAGTGGTCCCCAGCCCACAAATTGAGGATCACTAGTGGTCTATGATGGGTTGACTCCAAATTTGGGCAATGTTTCAGCATGATCACAGCCGCATTGATTTCCATTATGAAATGAATTAAATATTTCAAAACGTATAAAACATCAAACAAAAATGTTTTTGGCCGTACTTCTGTGGCCTACTGGCAATGAACGCAAGAACTTTTGGACAGATCCGTCCAGCGGTTTGTGAGATTAGTGACACACATGCACACGCACACGCACACACAGCTAGCCTCTGGGAGAGCACATGCCATAAAAACGCCTTTAAGCAAGAGAGGTGAAACTCAAACTTGACATTTCAATCTAATAGTTCCATCAGTGGGTTATATCAGGTGATACCTGGTGACTTCCACGTTCAGGCTGTCATCAGGAGCAGAATGTGGCGTTACTCCAGACAGAATTAACTGGGAAAGACTGATTCAATTCAAACGCCTTTATTAATCCCATTAGGGGCAATCAGTTTGGAGCAGCTTGCTTGCCTTGTGCACAGAGAAACACAGAAGCATACAACAACAACACATATGAGAGAGGTTAAGTCATTGGCTTTTTGGGGCTGGCTCACATGACAGTGTTTTCATGATATTATCAGGATTGTAGTTTAAAACGTCAACATTTGATAATACTGTACCACCACAGGTTAAAGGGAATATACACTGGAGAGACAGAGAGGAGATTATTTACTGAGCGATATAATGAAAATAGAAAAATAGGTATTGATATTATAACACCTTGATATTGAATCGTTTGTATGGTAACTAGCATGATTATTATTATTATAATAATTATTATTATTTTTACGGGGCCAGCTTGCCAGCATGGCAGCAGGCCCTGTTTTAATATTGGCATTACTGTATTTCGTTTCTTCTCCTTCTGCCACTTTTCGCAGTTCTGGCTGAACCGTGCATACGCTTTTTACGAAACTCTGCCATATGATAGATGGTCATGAAAAACTATCAAGAAATAAATCTCACAATCTTTCGTCAAAAGGTGGCGCTATAGCACTCAATTGAAAATGCCAACTTTGAACAGGTACAACTCATGCCCTGTTTGACCTACAGCAATAAAACTTCCATACACACATGCGTCTACTCATGATGAACAACTTTCACACTCTGGCTTTTGACCTCTGACCTTTAGATCTCCCACCATTTTGAATTATATGAAAAACAGTTAAAATCTATGGAATCCTGGGATTTTTGAGCAATTTGCACGAAACGTTTTACACATGAACTTTGGACCTATGCCGACATAAAATAGGGAGCGGATTTTTTCTAAGTGAAAAAATTAGGCTTTAATGAGCCAATTAATATTGCAGTTTTATGACAATTATTCATCTGCCCATAACACATACATGCAGACTCACATTTCTTTTAAACTTTGCGGTAATGTAGATGGTCATTCCAAATGTCACCGAAACCAATCTTACTCCAATTGGTCAAAGGGGGGCGCTATAGCGATTTTTTGAAAATGCAAACTTTAAACAGGCAAAAGTCATGCCTCGTTTGGCCGACAGCCATTAAACCTGCTTACACATGTGCCTTGACTCATGAGGAACACATCTATCTTGTAGATCGGCTACTTTCACTAGTTCGTTCTGAGGAGACAAAAAAAATCTTTATTGCTAAATGGTTTGTGAACCAGTTATCTAGAGTAGTTCGGGACACATAATGGAAGAAAATAATTATAGATGTCAACAGACACTGTCAGGGAGGCCATATATCTAGCTCAATGAGAAGAGAGGCAGCCTGTGAGTCCGTGGGTCGCTGGTACGATCCCTGTCCCTGGCAATGTATTGAGGTGATCATGATATGGCATTCTTGGGTTTACACATAGTGTTTCTTGAGGATAGACTTAGGCGTTGTTTTACTGAGGTTAGGGTTAGTGAGGGTTTAAAATGCTCATTTGTTAATCGCATGGTCTTCTTTCTCTCAAGTTCAGTCTTCTATGTTTCTATGGCTTATTGTGCATATTACTTATCATTGCTTCTTTCTTTTTTCTTTCTGCATTCACTGGCCCTGTATTATTGCTGCTTGCAGCTATATTTATTATTATTATTAACTTAGAATCATATTGTTCAGCATTACATAATGTTAACACAACCAGACATTACATTTGGCTTAAAGAACTCAAAACAAAGATTATCTTTGCACAATGTAAGGGGTCCATTATATGCATGTATATATTATATGGTTTGTGTATTTAGGATATTATTGTGTAAATTCAACAGATAAATAGGATGGTTCTTCTACTAAAATAAAAAATAATGAAGGAAAAGGAAACTACAACTGCAAATTTAGCAAATTACTGAACTGAACGGCGTTCCCTTTTCTTCCTTGAAATATGTATTTATGGCAGTTACTGTAAGTATATTTCAAATCACAGTGTAGGTAGACAAGCAGAAAGAGATGGTTAATGTGGGGGGACAAGAGACAGAGAGAGAGAGAGAGAGAGAGAGAGAGAGAGAGAGAGAGAGCGAGAGAGAGAGGTAAAGAAAGATAATGTGAATTGATGTGAGATCGTGTCTTGATTATTTAGGGTCCACAGGGACTTGTGAATGCCGAGTTAATAAGGAAAAATTACGTCAAGAATAAAAATTCATGAGCTATGGCAAAAGCAGCAAATTAAAAAGTCAAATAGCGCGCTGCCTGTTTGTGAAATGATGTCTCGGGGTCGAGGGAGACAGTAGTTGCGGAGACACTGTTCCCTTGGCTTAATTGCAGGAGCGTAGTTCCAGTTCGGAAAGATTACGCAGGATAATGTGAACGCCTCAGGGGGGATACTCCATGAGTAGACTGGAGACATGGGAGGTATTCGCCGGAGACTGGGGGAGTCTCAAGCCACTCGGAATGCCTGCAATATTGGCCTCAATTACACACACACAGACATCTGGATGCATCTACCCTCTCTGAGGACGTCGGCAATCGAGTGCTGTTAATAAGAAGTCGCTGCCAAAAATAAGGGCCCATGGTGAGCGGAGGAGAACAGAAATGATTGTTTATTGAGGTGTGTACTGTGTAGTGAGTGGCCTGCCAGCTAGCTACAGTGTGTGTACACTGTATTGTATGTGTTGTAGCAGGAGACACATTTTTTGGGACTCAACAGTGACTCAAAACCCCTAGGGATATACCGTACCTATCTCTCCATCAGCTCGCCTCCTGTTTTTTTTTCTCTTTACGACTTGGGATCCCAGGAGCTGACTCAAGCAGAGGATATCCTCCTAGGTTGTGTGTGTGTGTGTGTGTGTGTGTGTGTGTGTGTGTGTGTGTGTGTGTGTGTGTGTGTGTGTGTGTGTGTGTGTGTGTGTGTGTGTGTGTGTGTGTGAATTTGTTTTCAATGTAAGACCAAGGATAAAGTTACAGTCCCAGTGCGACAGTGTGTGTTTGTTTGTCTGTATATGAATGTGCCCGTGTGCCTGTGTGTGTATTTGTTTGCATGTGGGCATGTCTGCATGTGGGCATGTATGTATGTATGTGTGTGTGTGTGTGTGTGTGTGTGTGTGTGTGTGTGTGTGTGTGTGTGTGTGTGTGTGTGTGTGTGTGTGTGTGTGTGTGTGTGTGTGTGTGTGTGTGTGTGTGTGTGTGTGTGTGTGTGTGTGTGTATTTGTTTGCATGTGGGCATGTCTGTGTGTGTGTGTGTGTGTGTGTGTGTGTGTGTGCGCGTGCGCGTGCGTGTGCGCGTGTGTGTGTGTGTGTGTGTCCATCCCTGTGGACTTGCAGGGAGTATTGCCATAGCCTCAAGATGTCCCGTAGGGGATTTATCGTACCCCAGCTAGCAAACAGCCTCCCTAGAGTTATACTCACTTCCAAGCCGGTGTTGCACACCGAAAATAGCAGACGTGCTATTTTTGGTGCGCGACACCGGCGCGCAACTAAGTATAAATCAGGCATCGTATATCTACAAGTGCAGGCAGCAAAGTTTGTCATCGTGTATATCTAGCACGCTTCGGTGTGCGCATGGTAGGGCGTCGCAGTGTAAAATTCATAGCGGGGTCCTGCACTTGGTTATGGTTGGTGGTTGGTGTGGACCCGCGCCATCTGCCAGGCAGTGGGGGGCGGCGGCGAGCAGAGCAGTGAGCACTGCTGTATAATGCAAGAGAACAGCCACACAGGGAGCTAATACTGATTCCCTGTCACTTCAAATACTCACCTTGTCTACAGACGCCACTGCTAGAGGTGACATGATCCACAACAGCTGGGACTGCCTGCAGTACCATGACGTGCACACACATGCACAACCACCCACGCACACACACACACATGCACATTCACACATGCCTGCCACACATCACACACAGTGACAGCAGGGCGAGAGGAAGATGGTTTATGTCATCCCTGCTACTGCTTTAGAAGTCACATCTGTGACACACACAGTCAGGCGCACACACACACACACGCGCGGCAAAGTAGATCTGAGAGGAGTCTTGCTGTGATGGGGGAATAATTCTAGGTTTGACAGAAGCAATTCCTCGAGACAAAAGAAGAGCTGCAGAGCCGCGCGCGCGTGCACACACACACACACACACACACACACACACACACACACACACACACACACACACACACACACACACACACACACACACACACACACACACACACACACACACACACACACACACACACACACACACACACACACACACACACACACACACACACACACAGCAACCCCCTGTGGAGAGAAAGGCAACTACCTACACTGTAATCTGTGTGTGTGCTTGCGCGTGCTTGTGTGTGTGTGTGTGTGTGTGTGTGTGTGTGTGTGTGTGAGAGAGAGACAGAGGGATAACAGGGGCTGAAGTCTGGGGTGATCAGAGAAGAGACAGGAAACCTTTGCAAAACGCAATAAAAATCCTCACATGTATTTTAAAGCTGCACTCCGTAAGATTTATGTCCTATACCCGGGACTCCAACCCCCGAGGTCTCCCGTGTGAGAACTGAACTGTGCCGAGCTAAGGCGGAAACTCCCTTTTGGGGGTCACTCTACTACAATGTCAACCACTAGTGGTCCTGCCCGGGTCTAAATGTCTCAATAGATGAGCAGGGAGAGACCACTACAACCACCACAGATGTTTTAGTTATAATTGTATCAACATACTCCACCATACGGATTGGTTAAAAATAAAATGTTATTCAATAAAAGAAATATTTATGGATTGCAGCTTTAAATCTTACGGTCCTTACACGCTGCAGGCGTTCTCTTCATGCAATTCATTTAGATTTTCTTCTAGTTGTTGTTTGTGTCATAAGAACATCCACACAGAATGTGAATAAGGCGGTGATAACGCAAAGCAATCTTTTATTCGGAACAAGGTCGATTTTTCACAGTGAAAAAAGGCATCAACCTGTATGAATGACACATCAAACTACCGTACATGAATAGTTGTGATGCAAAATACTTGCTTTACACACAAAACACTTGCTTTACACAGCTTGTAGATCTGCTATTTTCAAATAGCTGATGCGTGTGTTAAAGTGCTCATGTGGCCCATAGTCGCTTCTTTTGGGCTGGTTTTCTTAGACCTGGTTGCTTGTTTCTCTCACAGAATCTGGCAACACTGCCCCCCGGTGTGTAAAGAACCAAATTGACCCAAATTGGCCCAGTGGTCATTTGCAGTTAGCAAATCTTACAAGACAAGATGGCATTTGCATCAATCCTAATTCCTGCTCCCAGAACCAGTGTTGCAGACTGTGGCTAGAAAATGGTACTTTTTCCTAAACTGTAAGAACTGGAAACAGCGAGAACAAAACAGGGGGAAATGTTTCTCAGACCTTCGATGCCTCTCTTGCCAGACACAAAAGCCTGCGAAATTGCTTGATTGCTTTCAAGTCTTGTGCTTTGGACCATCAACAGAGCGGTGAGTGAGTGCATCCCATTTATCGAAGGCTTTGTCTCTGCATATGATCTTGTTCACACAGCGCTCCAGAGCTAGCGACTAACTGAACATGTCTGGACAGATTTCGGCCCGGTCTGAATTTCCACTTTGCTTACAATTCCCGGGTATAATAACTCTTTAAAAATTGGGCATGCCGAAAGAGAAAAGGTTGAAATGGATCTATTTTATTCTCTGAACTCCCTTCATCGTAATGTTCTTCTCTCTTGCCCGTCCGAGCATTTCGACCATCACGGGGTCTGGCAGGGTCCAAAGACCAGTCAGCAGTACTCAGTACTCTCGATCATCTCCCTCCTTCCTTCCTCCCTCTCTCTCTCTCTCTTTCTCTCTCTGTCTCTCTCCCTCTGGTGAACATCAAAGTCAGTGTGGTCTGTTTCATGCTCTCTGCAGCCCATTACGGCTTAATGCTTCAAGAGGCTTCTTATACTGACTTCAGCACTTTAACAAGTCCAGCACGTTCAGTTGGTAGGCAAAACACGAGTACACAGACGCACTCACATCCGCACATGCACATAAAAATACGCTGCGTGCACATGTGCGACACAAGAAAAACGGGACCGTCAGGACAGCTATGGTGGCTTTTAACTGTCGTGGATTTATAAGCCAGGGCAGACAGCGAGACAGAAATAACTGTTGCTTTTATCCCGCGTGTGTGCGGGGGCAGGAGCCAGATGAATAGGGCCGTCAGTCACTCATGGGCCCATATGCCGACATTAACCTTCAAATGAGCCCGGGCTCCTCTTATCTCTGAGTCAGGTAATGAGAGCCATTCACTCTCACCAGCAGCGGGAGCCTTTTTTTCTATTGCTCCTCAAGAGAGGTGGACTACTGTTACTGTTGTATGGAGAGCTGGGCACAGCACTAGAGCCCGACCGATACCACGTTTGTGTGACCATGCAATGCCGATCCCCATTTTAGAGAGACCGCCGTTTACCGATATTTTGACCAATAGTTTGAGAACATTTATATTACTAGAGTCAGGGCCACTATGCGGGCCCTCACACCTACGTTGCACCGATATACCCATATATGGACGTCTCTGTATCTGGCAGTCCTTGTCCCTTTTATGCCCATATATGGAGATCCCTGATGTCATCAGTATATGCCCATATATGGGCATGCCCATTTTGTGCCCATATGGTAGATGGTGCATTTATATAGCACCTTTATCCAAGGCACTTTACAATGATTGTGCATTACATTCACCCATTCACACACACATTCATACAGAAATGGCGGAGGAAACCATGCAAGGCACCAACCAAATAAATAAATAAACACAAATTACTTTTTGGTAAGCCCCCCCAAAATAAAATCTACGAGCTCACAACCTGTCTGATCTCCTATAATGAATGACACGCCCAAAACATGGACGGCAGGTAGAAAATGGTTAAAGATCAGGACACACAGGTTGCAAAAATTCGCCTGTTGTGCCGATGTCGTCCAAAAACGTCAAATAACGGCTGATATATATCAGCCAAACCGACACATCAGTTTGGCAGCTCTGGCTCTGCACAGGACATAAGCTGAGATATAACGGTCTACAGCGATGATGACTGCCCAGAATAGTAGTGACCACACAGCAACGACAACAACGCCAGGGCTTAGCTCAAAACACATGGTAATTGCTGTTACAGTATATCGGGCAGAAACCTCTCATCTCCATATTCTAACTTTTTGTGTTTTTTTTTAACCCTTTAAGACCGGGAACGCATTATGTCATTTTTTAATTTGAACAAAAAAGCATTATTTTACACATTGGATATTCAAAAATAGCAGATCTACAAGCTCATAGCGCTATGAGCTTGTAGATCTGCTATTTTTGAAAAATCGTGAAAATGTGTGCAGATCTTTTAATATATATTCTTTTAAAGCGAACATTTTTAACTCAAATCTTTGCTTCTGGGGGTCCATGGAACTGGCGGCCAAATTCATATAATTTTGGGGGTCCTTGACATGAAAAAGTTTGAGAACCACTGATATAGAAACATACGTTTTTTCAGAAAACAGTTGGGATTTAGAAGACATTTGTAGAATCGGCTTCAGGTCTTAATGGGTTAAATGAACGCCCTACTTGATCAAACTACAGCGTCACACAAACGCATCAAAAGTAGCAGATCCACGAGTTTGTAGATCTGCTACTTTTGCTATTTTTGAATTTGAATCCTGAAAAGTAACAGTTTTGGACATAATGGGTTACTTTCCACCGACAGAGACGATATGCACAGGAGGGGGCGGGGCCCGTCCATTTGTGTGCAACGGGATCCCGTCCGTCCTAAAGACAGACAGGGGGTTATTTAGTATTGACCCCATGGTGTATTTTTGTGGGGAATATATTTCTGCAGTAGCCTATGTTGTTGTACTAGGTTTGTCTCAGATGGCCTCCGGGGAAATGTGCTGGCACTGGTTCTTACTATCTGTGTTTAACCTCTGTCTGCAGAGAGAGGCGCAGGGGGTCGCAGACACACGAGCAGCCATTATCATACCATTAGCCTCAGTCAAAGAGGTGACATTGAGCCACCCAGAGAGATTATCTACAGTGCATGCGTCTCTGTGGCTGCATGGGCGAGTATAGGTGGGTGCGTGCGTGTGCGTGTGTGTGTGTCTGTGCATGCGCACTTGTTAATGGTCAGTATTTACATACAGTATACATCTGTAATAAAACCTTGAACACACGCAAACCATCACCAAACATACACACACACACACACGCGCGCGCACACACCCGCAGAATGCACACCCACAGCCGTGCCCACACCAAATGTTGAAGCTATGCAACGCTACCATTAGCACAAATCAGAACATGCACATAATAACCCGTGCTCTCATTCATGCTGCTTGCACTCAGAATGTTCCCATAGTTTTCAGTGTGTGGGACCGATCAGCCCATGTTTCCAGCCACAGGGCAGTCTTTAGCTGACAACAGTTCCTAGCAGGCCTAAAACCCGTAGCGGCAAACCCACTGTATCATTAGCCAAACACTGGTTAGAGATGACACTTCAGTGCAAGAGAGAGAGAGAGAGGGAGAGAGAGAGAGAGAGAGAAATTCATGGTCCTTGCCTACAGTATAGCAACCAGCAATCAACAACAACACTGATACCGCATGGGAAAGGCAATGTGATTTACCAAAGTGTTACCAGGCGCGGTACAGAGAGGTCCAGGGTATGAGCTTGTCTTGTGGTTGCACAGTAACTTCACACTGCGCATACAAAACTCATCCACAGATAGTTACTCTATCAAACATGGGCTCGTATCTCTTCTCTAATCTCTCTCTCTCTCTCTCCCTCTCCCTCTGTCTCTCTCTACAGTATGTTTCGGAGATGATCATCAGAGAGATAAATGAAGAATGTCATCCCCCTCAAAGACAAACAGATCGTTAAGTCATCATGGCTGTAATGACGGGGTGGGACAGGGAGGGGGCAGCGCGGGGAGGAGACGGATGAGGCGCGCGAAAATCAATCACTGCGTCGCGGTAAACACTGACAAAAAATCTGTAGCCAAAAAAATGATCACATCTCGCAGGGCCAAAGCAAGGGGCCATTACACTCGTTCCGAGAGCATCAATCAGCTTGTGATTACTTGATTACTGACACACCACTCGTTATTTCTGTTCTATCGATACGGTTCCCATGTTCTGGTAAACACTGTCTCAACACAGTGACAACAGACTCTTCGTCTTCAGCCTCAACTGCTGTCCTTCCCTCCCTCGTAGCCTTTTCCTCCGGGGAAAGTGATCCATGCAGTAAAAAGAGGACGGGTCCAGATGCAAGCAGTATACAGCTGGGATTGTTTCATCTCTCAATAAGAAATGTCAAATAAAGGCACAGTGAATTATGACAACGGGTCTCAGATAGGGGAATATATGTTTCACTAAGGCAAGCATTGCAAGGAGCAATGCTCCTTGTCTAGAGCATTATTTGCATCCAAAGATCTAATTTAGTCGGATGTCGGACGATCTTGTCGATACGCGGCCGACGTTACCAGCTATGGCACGCTCCAGACACACCTCTATGGGGTCGTTGAGTCAGATTTCGTGATGGACTTTCCCAGCAATGGCAGGGGGGGGGCGGGGGGGAGAGAGAGAGAATGCATGTGTGCATGCATGTCACTGGCACGTGTCCAATGAAGCAATCGAAGCAATTGCTCCACTACAAAGAGTACATATCACACATTGTGAATTACACACGATCAAAGCCACGGTAAGAAATAATCACCACTAACCATGTTTTCTGACTAAGAAACAGAGAAAAATGTGTGCGCATGTTCACGCATGCAGTGTGCGTGCGTGTGCGTGCGTGCGTGCGTGCGTGCGTGCGTGCGTGCGTGCGTGCGTGTGTGTGTGTGTGTGTGATATTACTGGGATCACTACAGACAATTGCAGATGAATATTTTATATCCAGGAACAGTGGCGTGTCTAGGGGGTGGCACAGGCACCCCTGGATTCATATGGCCACCCCAGGTGCCACCCTATTACACATATTTTGGATTCAGAAATATACAGTACTCTGAGAGCGCAGACTGACCACTCTGACTGACCACTCTGACTGACCGCTCTGAAAACTGAAAGCCTGGTTTCCGAGCATCTGAATCTTTCTGTCAACAATGACGGTCAGACAAAGTCATTGCAAATAGCGATGGTTGTGGCTTCTTTGGTACTCTGCAGGACTAGAGTATTCAACACGCATATGCGTGTAACAAAACATGTGTACATAATCATGTTTACACATGGGATAAATTAACATTCATTTAATGCATTTCAAAAGATAAATATTGAAAATGACTTATAAATCAACTACTAATAAATAGTAATTAATTGATATTAGAGCACTACGAAGGCAGCACCAGAGCGCTCTGAAATTGGTGTAAATTCGAACATATTTACGAATGCATCCAAATAAGTGTATAGAGCACCGAAGTCTGACGTCACTGCCACTAGAGGGCACTGTTCCACGGGTTCGTGGCTTTATTTTTTGTGTTGAAATCCCCATGGGAATCTTAAATCACGTCATATAAGAACTCTGTTCCAAACATAAACACACCCACCCTGGTGTTTTTGTCAGGGGGTGGCTCTGCATCGTTTATGATGTTCATTCATATTTGATACAGCCTGTTTCTGGCGAAAATGGAATTAATTCTGCATTCAAAGTCTTAAGAACTACTTCTTCCGGGTCTGAAATCACTGTCCCCACAGCAGCAGCCACGTTCATGGAAAATCTCTTTGCTCTTTGAGTTGTTTGACTTGTGACCTAGTGTTTATATTGTGTTACTCTTTGGGTAAATGTGTACATTTACACCTTCAGTCGATGCTTCATATCCATATGAGTAAAAACGCCAGGGTGGTGTGTTTATTTTTGGAACACAGTTCTTATATGAAGCGATTTAAGATTCCCCAATGAGGATATCAATACAAAAAGTGAAGCCATGAACCTGCGGAAAGCGCCCTCTACTGGCAGTGACGTCAGGACTTCGGTGCTCTATGGTGCCACTCTATTGTGTTGCCATTTTTAAGCGTATTTACCTTTTAAATTAAACTTTAAATACAGGAATGTAAGACACTGTAATGTTAGTAATTAAATTGAGGCTTATATATGGGTAGAGAATACAAAAATGGTAATTAATGTCATTCGATATGTGTTCTCCTGCATTAATGTGTATGCGTACATGAGTCTGTGTGTGGGCACTCATACTTGACCCCCCCCCCCCTGCATGTGCCGCACTTGGTCCAGCCCAGTGAAAAAAGTCTGGACACGCCACTGTCCAGGAATTCTCATCAGAGACACTGTCAATTATTATCCCATGAACAAATTTCCCGCAAATCCACCCGACCAAATACTCTGGCTTTGACCCAGTCTTGTTTTTACTGTTTTCCCCCCAAAAGGGAAAACATGACAAAAGTGCATCAAGTGCGTTCAATGTGCAATGAACTGTGTCATAGCTTAACTGCATGAACCCTATAGCGTCCACATTCTGGGCATGTCATAAAAGTCAAACATTCAGCAAAAATAGCAGATCTAGAAGCTCACAATGTGTCGTGTCGCGACGTGTTGTGAGCTTGTAGATCTGTGTTTTTTGACAGAGACTTGGTGTAGAGGGTACCAAGGAGGGGACCAAGTATAGACCCCTGGGTTCCCCGTTCAACCAAGTATACAGTAAAGGATTTATTTAAGTGGTTAAAAACAAGGGCTCTAGAACCCGTTGTAGAATTTGGATGCAGCCACTGCCCTGCATGTTCTCCCACCCACACAGCATCCGTGTGGAAGGGGGTCAGCGCATGACCTTGAGTTGGGCCCAGCCAAGATACATTAGCCTGATCGAGAGCTGGCGTCTCACAGCGGGAAATGTTCCCCGTCCACATAATGTCAAGAATCATCCTCACCGTTCAGGTGGCTCATAATTTGGAGCGATAAATTAAGCTTTCATATTTTACAGAGGTGTTTAATGTGCCAGACTGCAGCGTATGAGCGGTTATTTATGTCCACGAGCCAAGAAGAGACATGGGAGAAAGAAATATTACCAATACAGTACATAGCCTGGTCCCCCCCTCTCCTCTCTACTCTGTTATGCACCAGATGGATATATGATGGAAATACTAGTGGTGGGGCTCTATGTATGGCAATGTCTGTGTGTCTATCCATTGGTCTTTCTGTCCGTCTGAAAGGGAACTTAGGTAACGCACATCGACTGGTGGGTGCTGGGCTAGAGAGGCTTCAGTTCAAAAAGGTAGAGCCTGCCCTGCACACCAAAGCAGATAAAAAATACTTATTTATTAGCTGACAAGGTTTCGATCCGTTCAGGTCATGTGAAAATGCACACCGGTGTGCATTTTCGATGACCTGAAGAAGATCCACAACCGATCGAAACGTTGTCAGCTAATAAAAACGTATCTTTTACCTGCTTTAGTGTGTAGGCTCTACCTTTCTGTCCATCTGCCCACCACTTTGATGCCAAACAAAAATATCTCGGATATCTATGGAATATGCTGTGCACGTTCAGGCTCCCCGGAGAATGAACACTAAACAGATTTTTGGTAAACCTGTGTCTTTTCCTCTAGTGCCACCCATGGGCCAAAATGTTCACTTGCACGCAAGCTATCTCAAAATATAATGGTTTGATTGCCATGTAACTTCCTGAGTGCTTTCATGCTCCCCTAGAGGATGAACCATAAACATTTGGGCGACCCCATGGCGTGGCCTCAAGCGGCAACCTCTGGCAAAAATGTCAACTTTGCACCCAAGATATCTCATAACCTAATGGGACAGATTGCAGAATGAACCCTACCGATTTTGGTAACCCCATGACCCTTCCTCTATAATACATGACACCCCCCCCCCTGCTCTCATTTTCTAATTTCGTTTTCAGTCCTAGAGAGCTCTAAGAACGACGATGTCAGGGGCTTTTAGACCGTTGGTTCTCAAAGTGGGGTCCGGGGACTCTCAGGGTCCTTGGGGGGGATACCAAGGGGTCCCCAGCAAAATGTGTTAATATACAGTAGCATCGCAATAATTCGAACCACTTTGACCTTTTATACTTTGGCTATTCAAAAATAGCAGATCTACAAGCTCATAGCGCGGCACCGAGTGCCGCGCTATGAGCTTGTAGATCTACTATTTTATTTATTTTAATTTTTTTTGTGCAAACCTTTGATATATATATATTTTTTAAGCGAACATTTTTAACTAAAATCTTTGCTTCTGGGGGTCCTCCTGATACAAAATATTTTGAGACGGGGGTCCGCGGCAAAATACATATCATTTTGGGGGTCCTTGACATGAAAAAGTTTGAGAAGAACCACTGTTTTAGACCATTAGCCTTGTATTACATTACTTGTACTTTCTGGCTGTCATTAATGGCCAGTCCCGCATGTCATACAAATTGCAGTTGCACATTGTTCATTTTCTCATACATAGTTTTTGTCCTATGTTTCATGTTCTTGCACGTTGACCAAAACAAATTCCTGTGTGTTTTTGTACTTACGGGCAACAAAGTGTTTCTGAGTTCTTGCACCTTTTTTTTTTCTTCAACATTCTTTCTCTCTCTCTCTTATCTCCTTTTGACCCTCCCTGCCTCTCTGTCATCGCTTTACCTGCGTCGCTCATCTCTCTCTTGATTTTCTTTCATTTCTCCATCTGTCTCCCCTGTCTTGTCTGTCTCTGGGCTTTCTCTTTTCCTAACAGGCATTGGCAAGCATTGACCTGAGACTTGAGTGCACTGCATGCCATTGATTGAAACGGGAGGAATAGCGCTGGTGTCACGACAGAGACAGATCTGTTCCTCGACGCTTTATGGATTACAGACGTTTGGAAGAAAGAGGGTTGTCGAAGGGGACCAGCACTGGCGCTAATTCTGTCAATTGATTTATACTGTATGGTTAATCAACTTGATTAGGAGTGTCCCATTACTTCAAGGCCCTCTCTAGCTTATGATGTATGGCGTAGTGACACTAGCTAACAGTTTCATCACATTACTGTCCCACCCTCAAATCATATAAGCTCGCTCATTTCCTATCAGTGTAATCGCTGGGAAGGATCTATGTCTTTTGCACTGGAAGTCACTCTTGAGGGGGGATTCCCCTTTGGGTTAGCTATAGATGTTTAAGTTTCCAATGCAGGAGGCCCTGGTTTGAATCCAAGTGGTTACACATGAATGGGTACAGTTATAAGCATGCTGGGAACCACAGAAAAAATATTTGTTTTAGTGTTTTAACTCAATTAGATCAGGTGAATAAATACCACTGAATTCTGGCCTTTAAAATCATCAAACAAATTATACTGGCGATAGGAGAGTATACAGAGTTTATCCTGCCCTTTCACCTTGGCAAACACTATAACATTATATTCCTTGAAACTGGGAAATTATGGAAACATGTGGTGACTGGAATATGTTCTGGGGGACATGGTTCCCTGAACTGGAATTGATAGTTGTCATTAAAATTCAAACAAAAAAATGCAAACACTGATTTCACATCATAGGCCTTCGATTAAGGAGTTTTGTTTCCACGACGAGTCATTTTTGAAGAATGCTAACGTTCTCTATACGCTGGCATAGCCTACATATATATAGGAATAACATTATGTGCAGTCTTAAATCGACCATTATTTCCCTTTCAGCTGTGTCTAGGCGAGTGGTTCTGTAAATATGCATGGTCATGGTCTCACTCCTTGTTAACGTATGTACTATACTGTAACTGTAGACCTGCAAGCGTGTGTGTGTGTGTGTGTGTGTGTGTGTGTGTGTGTGTGTGTGTGTGTGTGTGTGTGTGTGTGTGTGTGTGTGTGGTGGTGGGGGCATGTGTGTGTGTGTGTGTGTGTGTGTGTGTGTGTGTGTGTGTGTGTGTGTGTGTGTGTGTGTGTGTGTGTGTGTGTGTGTGTGTGTGTGTGTGTGTGTGTGTGTGTGTGTGTGTGGGTGGTGGGTGCATGTGTGTGTGTGTGTGTGTGTGTGTATGGTTTGTGTATGTACATGTGCGAGGGCTGTGCACGGAATTCCAGGGAAGGCACATATGTAATCATCTGAGCTGCAGACTGGCTTGTGACTGCGTCTATGAAAAGCCCCCTCTGACATCAGACCATGGCACACAGTATGCAACATCATATTTGCACGGTTACGCCGCGTGGTCAAGTGACCGCCTGTTCATTTCCAAGGGAGACCTTGGAAATAACAGACATTTAGAGAGAAAAAAAATAAGAAGAAAAAAACAGGAAAGGAAGGCGGCAGCTTATAGAATATCTTAGCTGAATAAAAAAAAGAGTGAAAGAAATAACGAGGAATGGCCAGTATAGGTACATTCAGGCATGAGAGTTTTAAAGACACAAACTGTTTGATAGGGACAAAAGCTGTCATAGGCTATATCCATACCATCTATGTCAGTGGTTCTCAAAGTGCGGTCCAGGGACCCTCAGGGTTCCTTGAGGGGATTCCAAATGGACCCTTACAGGTATGTAACTCTGAGAGTCTCAGGACTGTAGGACAGGACCCCCATAATTCTCAGAGTTATGGGGGTCCTTGAAATTTAAAAGTTTGAGAACTGCTGATCTATATCATCTCTTCATTTTTTTTTCAAAGGGGTCTTAAAAGATCTACAGTAGCTCCACATGAGCTCTTGTCTGGAAAGTTGATACATAAGGAAATACAGCCCACCACTCAAATAGAGCACATCAATTAAATGTTTCATGAAAACTAAACTGATGGAAAGTACTGAAAATTGGAAATACACCAGGAAAGTAAAAAAAATTGTACTTAAGTACAGTACTTGAGTAAACGTACTTAGTTACTTCACACCAGCTGGTTCTATCTGGAATCTGATGTTGCAGGTGCAACGTTGGGGCAGACATACAGTCTTGGATAGGCTCCATGCACAGCAGCCATAATAGTATCACTTCCTTCACAGGTGTTACCAATGATACTAATGAAGACTCTGTTCCGTTTAAAGTAGCACAGAGGTTCTCAGACTTTTTTAATTTCCACGACTCACCATAACTCTGAGTGTACAAGTGGACCCGAAAGGGTCCAATTGGTTCAATTTGTACACTCTCAGAGTTACACACCCGTAAGGGACTATTTGGCACCCCCTCAAGGAACCATTAGGGTCCCTGTCAGGGTCTAAAATTGGGGTTCAGGGACTCCCTGAACCCCAATTTTAGACCCACTGGTGTAGCAGAGTGTTTCGTGAGCCAGCATGACACAACATCAGCACCCTGACTCTGTTTGACCAAGAATGGAACAGAACCTTCATTAGTACCATTGGAAACACCTGTGAATTTCTTCTTATAGAGCCTATTGGGTCCAGCAGTATGAGTGGAGTGTGCGCACACACAGCAACACACCACCACGGACACGCAATGTGAAAACACAACATTCAGCCTCTTGTCTTGCTTACCTGAGATCTCAGTCTGTGGGACGCCTTCCAGAGGAAATCCTTTACCGCTGTAAAACTGTCTGATATCCGAACAGCTCCGGGCTTTGCTCGTCCCCTTGTCCCCGTTAACGGCCGGTGTCGCCGCCGCCAGTGCGCACAGAACCAGAGCCGTTTGGAGCAAGTAGGCATCCATCCTGTGTGTGAAGCTTAATGATCAGCCCAAACTAACTGCTAAAATCCCGTCCGATGAAGGAAAGCTCGAGTCCTTAAACAGCTTTCCACCCACTGGCTGTGCTGTCCCTTCAGACAGTAGCCCGTATACTGTGATGATGATGATGTCGTTGACCGTTAACTATCCTTATCGGACAGTTCTCTCTCCCCCGGTTCCCTTCGGTGATCGGTCTGGTGGTGGGTGTCCGCGCACGGAGTGTCAGCCGCACACACACACAGTACATACACACGCACACGCACACAGATCAGATCACTGCTCCCGTTTATTCCGAGCGTTGAATTGTGTCCCAAATAAACCGGTGGCCTCTCTTGATCTGCGCGCCGGGGGTCTTAATAAAAGGTGGTGGTCCCGTCCGTTGAGGGTTTTAATTGAATGGCTTTTACCTATACAGGAAAGCAACAGAGGGGAAAAAGGAGATATGGGTTACTTACACACATTGACCAAAAATAATTCAACTCAAGTGCAAAAATAGCATTAGGGCTGACGCCGTGCTGTCTGGATTGCTGTCTATGGTGTTCTGTCGCATGCCTACCCCGGCAATGACAGCTCTGCTCCCGGGATCGCTTTAAGGGGGCGCACTGGTCTTTAGAACAGCAGCTAGAAGCCCCTCCAGGTTCTGTTCAGGTCTGTCTACCGCACGACGGGACGATGCTGTCCCAGCTCTGCCATTCGGTGGAATGAGGAGGAGGAGGAGGAGGCGGAGAGAGAGAGAGAGAGAGAGACGGAGGGAGAGGGGAAGGGAGAGAGAGAGAACGAGAGAGGGGAATGGGTAGAGAGAGAGAGAGAGAGAGAGAGAGAGAGAGAGAGAGAGGGAGAGAGAGGGAGGGAGGGAGGGAGGGAGAGATAGTGAGAGGGGGAGAGATAGATGGATTGAGGGAGGGAGAGGAAGAGAGGTATAGGCAGGGAGAGGGAGCTACTGCAGGAAAGCTCAGCTTCCACATGAAGTTTTCCCCAGACTTTAAATATACATATTTTGTATTATGTATTTTTTTTAAATTAATGTTTTTCTTCACATTGTTTTAGAATAAGTCTCTTTTTTTCTAACCCTGTCCAAATGGATGGGCCTTAATGAATAGGAATGTGTTATGTTCTGTCTTTTCTATTCTACTGTAGAATAGACAATATTGTGGTCCAGTCTGTGAGCTGGGTCTGACTCTGGGTGAAAGAATGCACACTATGTGACCTGACATCTTGATGACTACAGGCCAGATGTCACAGGTGGACAGGGGCGTGTCTCTGACCTCAGGTTCTTGCCCGCCAATCACGGCCCGCTGTTAGGTGCCTGACATCCAATCAGCAGCCACTGTACATGTGCATGCGCCATCACTCCTCGACATGCAATTAAACCAGCCGACAAGCTGCTACCTGCCCAGTGCAGTGCAGTTTACAGTTTACCTGTCCATGTGAATATCTTCATTGTGTGTGTGTGTGTGTGTGTGTGTGTGTGTGTGTGTGTGTGTGTGTGTGTGTGTGTGTGTGTGTGTGTGTGTGTGTGTGTGTGTGTGTGTGTGTGTGTGTGTGTGTGTGTGTGTGTTAATGTGTGTTTGTTATCACCTTTTTCAGCTTGATACACATTTATCTTTTTCTTTCTATAACTTTTGGGCAGAATGACTCTTTATATGGTTATGTAAGTTTGAGGTCCATGTATTTTAATGTGTTCCAGACTCTTTAACAATGCAGTGCATCTGTCACCTCTGAGCAGCTGTTCTTAATTTTTAGCAGACTACTGTAAATATCTTCTCACCTCTGCTTTTTGTGAAGAATCTCTGCTCTACAACTCTGGTAATAACATCGTAAAAAGTGCTGTATATGGTCTCTATCCGCCGTATATCCTGTCCTTTTGAGGCCAGGGTGTTGCTATCCTTGGTGTTGTTGAGTGCAAACCTCATACAGTACCTCCAGAAGTGATGAAAAGGAAAGTGATGAAAATGCTCTCATTGAAAAAATGAGAGCCTATAAGACTTGTGTAACACCAATAATGTGACTTATCAATAATTTTGCAGCCATTTCACTTTCCCCCTCACAATATTACATACCAGGACTAGTGTTTAAGTCATGGCACTAAACGGGTCAAATCTCCAGAAGAGCACTGGTGTGTCCTTGTGTCTATCTATCTGTGCACGTCCACATCCGCCCACGTCCTTGTGTCCTTGTGTCAGATCTATACAGTACATAATTGGGCAAACGTTTCTTTTTTTCCCTTGGATTCCTTGTGTGATTCAAGGAAGCTTTTTTAGAAGGAAGGGATACCAACGTCATTTTCTCTATCCAGCAATTCCATTCGTCCCATTGGGTGGCAGACTCATACCGGAAGTTCGGTGAAATAACATTGGAGTCTATGTGAGCCGGCTGGACAGCTTATGAACAAACACTATTTCTGAACGATTAAGACCTTTATAAAATACTCGGTCCAGGAAAATAAAAGAAGACATATCACACATTGTTTTCTGCTGTGTTGCTTTTCGATGTGTACACTGTATAATTTTATAGAGGTAAGGAGCTCAAAGTAGTTTCTGAACGGCCAAAGTATCGCAAGACTGTCCACCATTTCCTGTCTGGCAAGGCAACCAAATCTTGCGATACCTCCAAGCCAGAAACGATATACCTGCCGCTGTTTAGATGCCTCAATAAAATGATACAGTGTGCACATCGAAAAGCAAGTGATTAGAAAACAACCTGTGATACGTCTTCTTTTATATTTCTGAACCGATTATATGGCAAAGGTCGCAATCGTTCAGAAATAGTGTTTGTTCATGAGCTGGTCCAGCCGGCTCCATTCACTGGCATGTATTTCATCGAGCGCCATGGCGCATCCCTGGCGTCCAGCGCGTCCCTTCCTTTCAAGAGATTCCTTGGTATCGTTACGCAACTCCCCTAATAAGCCAAGTTTTCCGCCATGTTGCGTTTTTTTTTACTTTTTACTACTGCTTCTACTGATTTTGTCCAAACCTCACCCAAATTGTAGATGTATGTCAGATTTTTCTGAATCCATTCCGATTGACTACGATTGGCTTTCAAAGTTTGTGGGAGGGGCCCATTTTGTACGAAATGCCACAAGCACCGCTGGACCGATCGGTGAGAAACTTTGAACGCACACTCCAAGTATAGGCAAATGAAGAACCTCCACACCAAATCTTTCAAATCGTCTTGTTATAGTGCCACCAGGAGGCCGATTTTTACATGACACATTTTTTGATGTTACTCCTAGAGATTTTGCCCAAACATCACGCAGATCAGTACACATTATCTCTATAGTTAGGTGATCAAGATGGATCCGATGTTTTATATTCCAAAGTTTGGGCTCAACTTTGGAATCTTCAATGCCTTAAATCATGAACGCAGCGTCCGATTGCTGTGAAACTTTGCACACACATTCCCACTAGGCCAAGGCCCACTATAACAGGAAGATTCCCGTTTTAGCCTATACCCAAGCCACTGCCATTTCCATCTGTGAATGGATTCCAAACTTTGCTGGACCACAATAAGCTACCTGGCCTGGCGGAGACCTGTGCTCCAAGGAGCAAATTCTTCTAGCCCTAAGTACTGTTTAACTTTTTTTAGCATTCAAGGAGCTTCCTGGGTTTGTATTTGTGATGTTTTGGGGCCTGCTTGGAAGCACTTTGTGTTCTGCAACCTGGTCTCAGTACTTTTATCCAGCCAAGAGGGCACTTGTTGAAACTGAGGTCAAAGCACAGCCTGGCAGCGGTCCAAGCCCCTGTCTGGACACACAGAAAGACACACAAAAACAAGTACTTTCATGGCCTCTAAATCTCATTACATTATTGAGCTGATGTGAGCTGCCACTGTATAAAGTCCTGTATATGCAGTATGATTGTGGAATGAACTCTTGCACAAAGCATTTATCCCTTTCGTCATGCAACAGCTGACGTGGGCGATGGAGCAACCAGTGGGGGCCGCGTGGCGCTGCCAATGCTGTGGGGAGACTTTGGTGGCATGCTCCGGGACAAAGGTGCCACAGCGCATCAGCCCTGTGACACATGGACCCTAGCATGCGGTGCCTGTAATAACCCGGCCTTCATCAGAGAAACAGCATGGGAGGGAGAAAAGTATGAGAAAGCCACATGGCACGGATTTCCATTCATTTCCTGTCTCCTCATCATTTTATTTAAGGAGGCAGATATTGTTTATGAACACATCAGCCAACCTGTAATTAGTCCAGTCCGCATGACTGGATCAGTACAAACACAGAGAGCGGCCGCACACGCGTATCAAAACTGTCAAATAGCGGTACAATTTCAGCCCGTGAAATGGGGCACTGAGCGAACATTAATGTTAATTGCGACTTATTCCCGTCAGAATGCCACGAGCACACGTTCCTTGTTTGTCGCAAATGATTGCTTAAGCAAACCTTGCACTCAATGCACTGTGTCCACGTAGAGACTCTGCTAAGGGTGAGATGTGACTAACTGTGTGCCACACACCAGATGCAGACCACAGTCTCGCTTTGGTTCCCATCATGCTCCTCACTGTTCTATTGCCATGGGGGGTATGGTCTGCCAGAGCTCAGCACATGTGGCCAGAGGTTAGTTAACGAGGCTAAGTGGCCCCATTGTGCGTGTGTGCGTGTGTCTGTGTCTGCATGTCTTGTATGTGTATGTATTTGTATGTTTGCATGAGTGTGTGTGTGTGCGTGAGTGAGTGCGTGCGTGTATGCACGAGTGTGTTTGCATGAGATTGTGCAACTTTGCATGTGAATATCTTCATTTTGTGTGTATGCATGCATGCGAGCGAGCGTACGTACATGCACATGTGTGTGCATTAATATCTATGCATATCTATCTGTGTTATATAGTATGCATATGTGTGAGTGTGTGCATGTTTATATGCATTTATTTGTATTTGCATGCGTTTGCATGAGTACAGTATGTGCAATAATGTAAGTGAACTTTATTTACAAAGCAGATTTTGAAATAAGATAAAAGGTGCTGCACAATGAAAACATTACATCAGTAAAGAAGGAAACAGAACGTTACAAATTGATGATATAAAGACATTAAAACTGCACAGAAGGCAAATACACATTAAAAACAAAGTGCTTCGGAAACCAGATAGTTCTTAAAAGCTTCTTAACACATTCCACTGACTCTGCATCTTTTATAGCTATGGGAAGATGGTGATGTTCTAGAGAGAGTGGGAACTGGAAACTAAACCAGCAAAGGCTCAGTTTTTAGCCTAGATTTTGGGACAGCCAGAAGGCCATGGTCGGTAGACCTGGGAAATCTCACAGCACCCAGGGGACGCAGAAATTATGAAATGTAAAGTGTGGCCACTTCAGTTGTGTATCAACAATTATAATAAATACACTTGAGATGACCAATTAAGACACTAGGGGGAAATGTGTACAGGGAGGAAAGAATAGGGTCAAGAAGTGGACCTTGGGGCACACCACAAGTCAACGGAGAAGATGAAGAGACATAATCATCAATAGCCACAGAAACCTCATAATAGGTGGCATGCCAAGTCAAGAGCATACCCATTTAAGAGCACCCATTGCTGAAGCCTTCTAAGGAGAGTGCAGTGGTCGATTGTGTCAAAAGCTGCACTTAGGTCAAGCAGCAACAGAACTAAACACTCGCCAGTGTCAGCAGTAATAAGGATATCATTTGAAACCCCCAGATGAGATCCAGATTCAGATTCACTTTATTCTCACTTAGATGCACTGGTTTTAGGTACAACGCAAAAAAAAGTGTACGCTCGGAAGCTCCAATACAATAAAAACAACGACAACCTAAAACACTCAAACAATAAAAACTGGTATAATATCAATGAAAGTGCATAGTGCAAAGTACAGAGGGTTATTGCACTCTTTACTGTTATTTAACAAAAGATGAGCTTTAGTACTGTGTATCAAAAGGTATCATTGCTGATTTCAGACCTTTTTTTATATAGTCACTGGGAAGTAGTGGGTCAAGGCTAAGCTTTTTTTAAGAGTGACTGAACAACAGCATGTTTAAAGTAATCAGGCACACAGCCAGAGCTAAGGGAGCTATTCGGACCAAAGGAGACGGAAACATCAAAAAATAAATAAATAAAATAAAAGATACAATAGCTATGTGAGTTCGTTCAAAGAAATTGGGCTAAACTACCTCAGTAGAGAAACAGGCGAGACAGTCAACCCTAGGGATACACATGCAGGCAATATCTTAGACTTTATATCACTGACCTTAGCCACACAACATGAAACATTTCACAGTCTTCATTTGAAAAGACTGGAACAGGAGGAAGGACATGGTTCACCAATCATTTGATTGTACCAGCTAAACAAAGGAGGCATGTTTCTTAATATAGCCTAACACTTTCTGATTAAAAGATGAAAGTAATGCCTTCATGTAAATTAAGTGGACCTGCAGCTTAGCCTTTTCCCACCTACACTCAGACAGTTTCTGCACTCTCTTTTATAATTAAAAACAATTAAAAGATAATACACGTATGGTTTCATAACTCATCAATACATATTGTCTTGTCTAACATGAAAGCGTTAGCAACGGTTGGTAAGCTAGCATTGGACAATCGCTATTGTTGGGTGGGGCTTAGCGATCGGTCTCTTGTTGTCAATTATAACAATCACAGAAGATACTGTAAGAACTCTGCAAATGCATTTAGAAAGCCATTATCTGGGCCAGGTCAGTGGCAAATCAACATCAAATCAATCCCGATTATATGGACCTCAAAAGTGTTGAAATCACCAATGTCCACAGAGCAAGCAGATGGAGACGAAAGGATTGGCCAATCCAATTCTGATGCATGTGTACCACACATGTGTTGAAATCACCAATGTCCGCTGAGAGGCATGATGAATTGTTTGGTCAAAATAGCAGCTATAAACCTCGTCCTCGACCGCACATCCTGGGCACACTTAAAAAGTCACAGTCCATGGGACACACTGTTCAATCAGTCTACACATATCAGGTCTCAGTTATAAACAAAAAGGCAAGATCATGAGACACGAAGAAGACCCTTAGGAAGTTAGGATAAATGACTTTATACACTAGTATTAAAATGTGAGTGTGTGTGTGTGTATGCGTGCCGTGCATGCATGAGTGCTTGGTGTGATGTGGCGTGTGCCTTCACCTACAGTATAGGGACATGTTGTGCTTCGGCATACATGTGCATGTGCCTCCAAGGGTCCCGCATGTGGCCACAGGTCCACGGAGCTTCTGGAGAGACTGATTGGCCCTCTGCTTGTCTGGTATGGAGATCATGTAATTAACGCTCAGTAAAGCCACAGCATAGCCATGTTTTCTTCAGGCTGCTTCCCATTGAAGTTTTATTGGCTCTGACCATGAAAGGCCTTTTCTAATGAGGACCAGGATGCTTGGGGGGGGGGGGGGGGGGTGTATAGGGAGGAAGGAGACGAGAGAGGTAGCTGGGAGGCTGAATGGTAGCAAAAGTGAGGAGAGGAAAGTAATTTGACAGAAGGTTGGGGTTGAGAGAGAGAGAGAGAGAGATCACCACACTCTACGAGTGTAATTAGATGGCAATGCATTTTCTGGGCGTTGAGAGGGAATTATACCTCTCCTTTTCTTTTTCCTTTTACCATAAATAGTGCATCTGTGCAGAGACCACACCTTGTCAAACACAAACACTCTCACTGGAACTTGAGAGGAGTAAGAAAAGAAAAGACACTCTTCCTCACTTTGTTAGAGGAGACTTTCTTTTGGGGAGGGGGGTGGGGGGGTTGCCTTATTTAGAAGCCTAGGGGAAAAGACGTGCAAACACGGGTCTCCAGCCGGAAATGATCCAGAGAGGTTGCGATTATGTGGTTGATGCATTATTCGACCAGCTAACGACGCACACCGGTGTCTTTACCACTTTGTTGATGTCGCAGGTAATTTAGCAGCGGGCGAGGAAGAGTTGCTGCGAGAAAATTAAGGACTTCAAAGACATAATTTGCACAGTGGCAGTGATATGTTCACACACAGATATGCGTGTGCGCGTACACGCACGCACGCACGCACGCACGCACGCACGCACGCACGCACGCACGCACGCACGCACGCACGCACGCACGCACGCACGCACGCACGCACGCACGCACACACACACACACACACACACACACACACACACACACACACACACACACACACAGTAAGCAGACACTAACTCGAAAGGGGTGTGCAGTGGAGTGCAAATCTCCACCAGGAGGCACACCTCAATACTTACACTGTCTGACGCATGTACATCAAACTGCGTCTATACTGTAGTTTAGTACAGGGGTTTTCAACTGATTGTGAACCAAGGACCACGACCCTGAATAAAAGTCAACATGGGGACCACTGTTGGGTGGGGATATGTGGGCTAAGATTAGTTTTTTGCTATCCCATGTTTTTATAATGTGTTATAAACATACTTATATGCATTAGAATCTGCTTATAACACTGTATAATTATAGTTATACACTGTTTCGCAACCAATGGTCCATGGACTAGTCCATGGCATAATTAAAGGTCCATGGGAAAACTTTTTAAAATGCAAAATAAATAAATAAATTGTATCTTTGTTAAATGTATTAAAACATGTTTAAATGATATTTCATAAATCATAAAGCTTGAAATTAAATGGATGGGGTGGTCCTTGAAGATTGCTTGAAATATGCTAGTGGTCCCGAGTTGAAAAATGGTGGAGAACCAACCACTGATCTATACCTCCAACATTCCATATCAAACTCATGTTAACTGATTTGTAACATTTATGAGTGAGCAGACACGTGCCATTAAAAGAGCATGGGATGAAAGGAACAGCGCTCCTCTCCAAACTATGCATACCGAGCGCATAACCCAAAAGTCTTGGGTGCGCACATCACAGGGTATGGACTAGTTTCCCAATGATCTCTCAAGACATATTCTGCTAATGGGTGAAAAAATGGGTTACAAAATCGTGGGATAAAAAAGAAGAAGAAAAAAAGACATATTCTGCTAACAGCTAAATCTGTCAGCACCACTGCCTTAAACATGTAATGTTGTTATTAATAGGAATAAACATAGAAGCACCCGGGAGGAAGTGGACTAAGAAAGAGGAGGAGCCAAACTGAGTTCCTGTTTCTACACAAAAAAGAGGTGGTGCAGCAGATTCAAAAACAAAGGGGAATTCTTTATGTAAAAAATTATGTTTTCCCTTTTTTTTTACCAAATGAGTTCCCAGATTGGTTTCCTAATAATGATGACTCAACCTGGTAATCCGGTAAACTTCTCCTCCTTGAAATTCTAACTCCCTTTTCTGTGGAATTTCTTGACATACAGTACAACTTCCCAGACTACAGACTACATTAATGCGTCTACTTAGGTCACCAGGTTATTTAGTTTCTCAACTAGTGGTCCATGGACCAGTAGTGGTCCATGATTACAGGAAGTCCATGTCTGTCTCCTCTTGGCTATAGTGGTGGACAGGGACAGAGTCTCATGTCATTTCCTGGCTCCAACCTTGGCCTGTACCTATTCTTCAGGTAGCCTATGCCAGCATGGAAATACCACTTTCACAGAGATACGTAGTAACAAAAGGAAAAATACATTTTGCTTTTACTGTAAGCTCTGGCTGCCTGACTACTCATCCAGAACTTCACAAGGGACTGTGTTTCATGCATGTCAATGAGCGAATTGACATATATGTACTTTTGAAAAACAGAAGTCTCCTCCTCTGATAATGATGCTGATGTATTTAATTCCACTCCATATCCATATCACACAAATACCAAAGTCCTCCATTTCTCCAAAATAAAACCTACATTACTGAATGCATGGTCAAGGACCACAGGCAATGCCTTCACAGACCACCAGTAGTCCACGGACCACCAGTTGAAATCCTCTGGTTTAGTATATTTGCAGAAAATAAAAGGGTCTGACGAATTGTCAAACAGTGGTGTCAGATCACTAGTAGCTGCCTGATGAACAGTGTGTGCCCTCCACAGCCTCGTGGACACATGTCCCATAGCCTGGAGTGATGGTGAGTCTGAGATTATGAAATGATTCATAAAAAATAACAGATGTTGGTGGCCGGTGTGAAAAATATTTGGGAATTGAGTTCCTTGGTGCACTGGCAGGATGCAGAAAATAAAGTTGACCATGATCGGTGCAATAGTTTGCAAGATTAACTGTGGACAGAACACACACACACACACACACACACACACACAGACACAGACACAGACACACACACACACACACACACACACACACACACACACACACACACACACACACACACACACACACACACACACACACACACACACACACACACACACACGCACGCACATGAATGAAAACATAACTCTCCACTCTGCTTCACCTACTGTATAAGAGATAACAGTTGCAGATACAAACACAAAGCCTACACACACATTCAAGTTGGTGTGTTGATGTTCCAGTTATTGATGTGTGATGCAAGGGAGGTAGCATGGGTCTGAAAAGCTTACGGAGACTCTGTGAGGTTTTTATGTAAACATCCGTGTGCTGTTTCAACAGATTCAGCCTTGGAGAGGGGAGATCATTGTATCCTCAATCCAAAAACGGCCTCCAGCTGATAGCATCGATTCTCCCCTTTCTGAGGGGTTTTATGTCGACCATTAGCCTGAGTTCAGCACATTCACAAGTGAGCCAGAGTGTGCACACATTACTCACCCGGGGTTTTATCTCTCCCCTTCCTCTTTCTCTCACTGTCTGTCTTTTATTCACTTGCTTTTATTTCTAACCCCCCCCCCCCCCCCCCCGACACACACACTTTGCTTTAACACTGGATCTTTTTCTCATGAGAACACATTGTGAACATACAGTAGCAGAGCCCTTCATTGTTGGCTGTGTGCAACATGCATGCATGCTTGTAGAACTCAAGATTGTCTATTTCTTCTCTCCCTCCGCCTGCCGCCTTTGTCTCTCTGCGATGTCGTAGCACTACATCATTCCTTGATTACATTTACCCAGTGTCGGCCTGTGCAAACACAGCCTCCACAAACAGCACATCTGCATATCTCCACACACAGACAGAGGGAGGGAGAGAGAGAGAGAGAGAGAGAGAGAGAGAGAGAGAGAGAGGGACACTTCACCATACAGTCACACACACCGGAACAGACGGGAGAGGGATACATTTTGATGGTGAGCGCAAAGGGCAAAACAGAGGGATGTGGAGACAAATGAGAGGCATGGAGCGAGCGAATATTAGTAGAAATGGAGATGGATGAAATACCGAGATTATAGCAAACAAAGGAGGGTGCGGCATGACTCGAGAACAGAAGAAAGATGGCAAGCGAGATGAAACAGAAACAGTTACACCAGAGAGAGCGAGGTGCTTGGATGCAAAACAAAAAAGGAAAAGGTCCCAAATTGGACCTTAAAGAACACAATGCAAAGTTAACCCGGTGGCCAACACACTTTCCCAGAACTCTTTGGGGTTTTAGGCAGCCATTGTCTTGGATGAAAAATGCCCCCCGGAGGTTGCTATGTTTTTTGCTTTCTCTGCCCCTGCGGGTACCTTGGCACAATGTCCACGCTTGGTAATTGCTACTCTGGGCACATTCCAATGTTCTCCCAGCACAAACACGGCCATGATACAGGTATTAACATAAAAAAAAGGAAAATACAATCGAATCAATGATTGCATCGGCCTTATACCGGGCGGCTCGTTGATACAGTGGCGGCAGTGCGAGATATATCCTATAGCACGAAACGTAATTGAAACGCCACTCAGAGTGACTTGACTGTGATTAATGGCATTTAAACACAACATTTTAATATCCGTGCACATCAAGTGTCTTATGCCGGGACTCTGCAAGCCAGATGGAAAACACAGCACCCGTCATTAAGTGGAGAATAAGGAGACTGATAGTGATAGGTCGACACCGTCCAACCCCCTCCCCCCCCGCCCCACCCCCCCCCGGCTCGCCCATGCTTCTCACATGCAACGGGCAGCATCAATACCAAGCCCCATCTCATCTGGCAGCGGATATACCTCAATTTCCCTGCACCACCTTCATCCAATTACTTTGTTCATTTGCCCTCATGCTGTTCCCATATAAATATTTCAGCCCCTCTATTTGTCATCTGTCTGAGGGGATAAATTAACCAGTCTCCTCATCTGCCTCTTGCCGTGAGAACTCATAAACTCCCAGGGAAAGGGGTTCGGGGGAGGGAGGGGGTGCACCAGCAACCTCCGGTAGCCACCACCCATGTATCTAATGGCTTTGTAATGTGACAGTAGATGTTGGAAACGGCTTCAAGGACAGCATGATGTCAACCCATTAGATGTACTGTAACCTGCTCATTCATGAGAGGAAAAGAAAATAATACATACAGCATATATTTTCCGTGCGAAGAATTGCCAACTCGGCGAACGTGTTTGGCTGATGGCTAAACTGAAAAGGGCTTATGTCTGTCTCGTAACAGGTCACTCTGAAAAATCCTAAGTCCTGTTAATTTCTCACACGTTCACTTCAAATGCCCCGTATGGCCCTAAAAACCCTGTCTCTAACTCTCCCTGGCTCTGATGTGGGTCTGAAGTCAAGTCTTTAGAATGCCACATCGTTCAGATTGGCAGCATCTCCCTCCCCGTGGGCTGTGGACACAGTGGGGGGGCGTAAATCTCTGTGTGCTTCTCAGCCCCCTACGAAGGACTCTTAATTATTTCGCCATCGCCACTCTACAAGATCCAAACATTCTTTCAGCATTCCTCCATCCTCCCCTGTGCAGAATCACTTTATCACATTTCTCCCTCTCCAACCCCCCCCCCCCCCCCCCATTTTGTTTTTAATGAGCGAGATTGCACAGAGAATGGAACATATCATTCCTGCAGTGCCCAATCAATGGACATAAATGGGTAAACTAAGTGGCTTGTAAGAGTTATAATTCTTGCTGTGGACATTTAAACAGCCCGGCTTACACAATCCATTTGGCTGTTTGTTTACAAGTGCCCCACTTTTGAAAGGAGTCCAGCTTTGGTAGTTGGCGTGGTTTTCTTAGAGCCCCTGTCCTACTGTACGCCCTCTCTGATCCAAGCGAGCCTAGCTGCTAATAGGGAATTGCCATTTAGACGGATGATTCTCCCAGTGCTCCCCTCATATGGCGTTGTAAACTAGATTGTAAAACACATTTAGCTTGTAAATCTGTCGATTGAAAAACTGTCCATCTTTGGTTGCGTTTCAAATGAAGCTGTAATGCTGAAGAATTCATTTCCTGCAGGCCGCAAGTGGAGGAGTGCCGTGTGACTCACCACTGATTTACAAGGCCCTCCCGAAATCCAGTGTCGTTAGATGTTTTATGTCCGTCCCAATTTGCCAGGCATATATTTTATAGCATGCGTTTTTTATTAGATATCTAGAGGAATGCATGGCTTGGTAGACCAGTTCTGTTGGGACAGGGGAAGACTAGGGTCTAATTGTGCAAGGACACACTGTAACACGGATCACGGTATTTATAACCTAAGCCCTGACAGTCCTGGCAGTGAAACTAACTTTTTTTGTGCTACATAGCTTTTATATAAAATGATCTGTACTTTATTATAAATCTATCACATACGCATCCGAAAATATTTCCATATAATTATTGCACTTGTCTCATGTCAGCACAGGAATCCTCTCACGGTGGGGCTCACGTGTGATTTATCAAGCGGTCGTATCCTGCCAATCACAGCGTAAGAATGGTCGGGTGTTGATAAATGTGCCGGATGAGAGCAATCGTCATTTAAACACGCCCCTCGAGTTTTTCAAGGTGACGAAGCGGAATGCAGCCAAGAAGACGTGTCTCTGACGTGTGAAGTTACCCCACCCATCCTTTCAGCTCATGTTCTGGGTGAATGATTAAGCATCTAACCTGTGATAGATTGTTTTTAATACATTGATTTTAAAGGCTTATAAATATGTCACCTGTTAACCCTGTAATTGGAACTACCCATTTATGTTAGGGATACGCGTGGTAATGTTAGATAGGTTAAATCATTTTAAGTCAACAGTAGCTGCTATGTTTAGATACCTCAGATTGTCAGATGATATGTTGATGATAAAAACCACTGGCGTTGGCTACGCTCACGTCAAATTGACAACAGGTTGATAAATGCAGACAGTTGCGTCGAGATGAGCGTACGCCCATGTCTTGGTCCACGCAAGTTTGATAAATGAGGGCCATTCTCCCTCCCAACTCATCACATACAGGTCAGCTAACCCATGGTGTCACTTCTTGATGCAGTGGGTACCCCCTTTAGCATCATTTTTCAATGTGCAGGGCATTCCTTATATCACTCCCACAACTTCTGAAATAGATGATATTGGTGGCATGTGCTGTCACATGACTGACTATAATAGAATGTGGACCTGATTGAGAACAAGGCCGTGTTGACATTAAAACATTGAAAAAAAGTTAAATGAAATACAGTGGACGTCACAAACGTAACATGGGTCGGCGGACCGTGGACGTCACAAACGAAACATTCCCATAAATGGTCCGACTGCTATGCCCATATATGGTCATGTGCATACATAGGACCGACCGACTTCAAACTCTGCGTGCGCATCAGAAAGGACCTGAGGGAGTGCGGTGCCCGCCATCGAGCAGTTCAGAAATGCGGTTGTCAGGAACCGCCGAACTGACCGATATGCCCATATATGGGCATGCCAGTATACAGGGTATGGGCATATACTAATGGCATCAGGGATCTCCAAATATGGGCACAAAAGGGACACAGACAGACAGACAATGGGTACTGCAGACAAAGCCCCCCTGACACTATGACTATGACATTATTGGTCGAATCGGTGGTGCAACGTAGGTGTGAGGGGCATGCGTTCTTGTGTGTCCATCTCGACACAATTGCAAATTGTACTGACTTCATACATGACTAGTAGCGTTCAAGTACTCTTACAGCGGTTACTGACTAAGTACTCTTATAGCGGGTCTTATTTTATAATGTATGAATAATTGTATTATTACCCCTATTGGTAGCACTTTATAATAATTATACACTATAAAGCATTAGTTAAGCATTAGTAAATGCTTAATTCCTCATGAACTCATCATTAGTAAAGCATTATTCATACATTACCAAGCATTAGTAAACACAGTTATAAATGTTGCAACTATACACTATTAAGTATTAGTTAAGCACTAGTAAAAAACTTAATTCATCATTAATTCATCATTTGTATAGCATTATTCATACATTACTAGGCATTAGTAAACACTGTTATAAACCTTTCAACTAAACACGATTTACAATTAGTTAAGCATTAGTAAGTACTTAATTCATCATGAATTCATCATTTATATAGCATTAATAATACAATAATAACTGTTTGTAAACACAGTTATAAGCGTTTTTTTGCCCATTGATAACCTAGTCTTTAATGTGCTTAATGATTGTATTCTCATACTTTGTAAATGATAGATTCAACATTTATAAATAGGTATTATATCAATTTACAAACCAGTTATTTATGAGTTGTTAATGGTTCATACGATCAATTAGAAAGTCTAAGTAAACACCATATACAAACCACTTGGTTGTATATGTATGCGGACATTTGTACATGATTAGTGAGTGTGTTAATAAATGTCTTATAAACACTTATTCATACTCAATGAATGATTTATTAAGGTAGTTACTACTTGTTAGTTAAGTATTTTGCGTGAGCCCATCTAAAGTGAGGACTATCTATGCCTTATAAAGCATTTATAAATGAGATAGCGTGAGCCCATCTAAAGTGAGGACTATCTATGCCTTATAAAGCATTTATAAATGAGATAGAAGCAGTGATATAGAAAATGCCAATATTTATTGCAACAATTGAGACAGAACATGGCCCTTGCAGTGTAAAAATAAAATTAACATTATTGTGCTGTATGAAAATAAACAAACAATATGCAATGCTATAAACGTGTACACATGGCTGATAAATTAAATAAACATTTGACTTCATGAAAATAAACAATAAACAATCTGCTATGCTATAAACATGTAAACATGTCTCATAGATTAAATAAACATTGTACTTTATGAAAATAAACGATAAACAATCTGCTATGCTATAATAAATAATTCCTTTTAACAGGACGTTCATGAAAGTCCTTGCGGGCTTGTTTCTAATGAGGGCCTGTGAGCAATTAGGGGTTAAGAGTCTTGCTCAGGGACAAATTTAATTTCATCGACACATATGCTGGCGTGGCCTGGAATCGTACCTGGGGCACCCAGGGCCTCGGGCTCCCTAGGCGGGCTCACTAACCACTCAGCTATGGCCGCCCCAATAAACATGTAAACATGGCTGATGAATTAAATAAACATTGTACTTTATGAAAATAAACAATCTGCTATGCTATAAACATGTAAACATGGCTGATAAGTTAAGTAAACATTATTGTACTTTATGAAAATAAACCATACAGAATCTGCTATGCTATAAACATGTAAACAAGGCTGAAAAATGTAATAAACATTCTTGTACTGTATGAAAAAATAAATCTGGGTTCTGCCTTCACTATGGGTATAGCCACCCTTGCAGAGCTAGGCAGACAGTTAACATCAGAAGGTAAAAAAAAAAAGGCTTGTTTTGGGTTTCTTCTTTAAATTATCTTCTTTGGTTTTTCTTATTTGTAGAACAGCAATGACATAAAATACACATAGAATGGATTTGTTAAAATGTGTACTGAATAGTGTTTTCCACAGTAAATATTTTAACTTTTTAACAATGCTTTTAAAGAAATGAATTAACTTGCAAACATGACTTAAGCAGCTAAACATTCACACAGTTGCAATGATATGAAATTAACATGTACATAAACACATCCCTGATTTTGCTGGAAATAATGATCTCTCCCAATATGCACAAATAAATCACTTGAGTGAAAATAAAGAGACAACATTGCTGCCTATAATGGCATTACAGCATTAGCTCAGAGCAGAATAGCCTATAAGCTAACATGACACACAGCAGCCTGCAGCCTAATGGTAAAGGCTAACAGGCTAACATTTTTCAGCCATGTTTACATGTTTGTAGCATACTGTAGCAGATTGTTTCTTTTCATAAAGTAAAATGTTTATTTAATTTATCAGCCATGTTTACATGTTTATTGCATAGCAGATTGTTTATTGTTTATTTTCATGAAGTAAAATGTTTTTTTAATTTATCATCCATGTTTACATGTTTATAGCATTGCATATTGTTCATTTTATTTTTACACTGCACGGGCCATGTTCTGTCTCAATTGTTGCAATAAATATTGGCATTTTCTATATCACTGCTTCTATCTAATTTATAAATGCTTTATAAGGCATAGATAGTCCTCACTTTAGATGGGCTCACGCTATCTCATTTATAAATGCTTTATAAGGCATAGATAGTCCTCACTTTAGATGGGCTCACGCAAAATACTTAACTAACAAGTAGTAACTACCTTAATAAATCATTCATTGAGTATGAATACGTTTTTATAAGACATTTATTAACACACTCATTAACCATGTACAAATGTCCGCATAAATATACATCCAAGTGGTTTGTATATGGTGTTTACTTAGACTTTCTAAATGATCGTATGAACCATTAACAACTCATAAATAACTGGTTTGTAAATTGAATGTATAGTGTATAGTTAATATAAAGTGCTACCAAACTATTTATTCTGTAGTTTCTAATGTCTCTCGATGTACCCAAATATGGAAATACCTGATGTCGTAGTACCGAGTCATCAAATTTGACATCTGTTGCCTAAATATGGAGTTCTACATCGCTATGTTATGGAGACGATTGATGTCATAGTATCGCATCATAGCTTAGAACTGTCTTATATAAATAACACACAATAACGTTCCTCAGAACGACTGGTAATTCTGTCAAGATGGCGGCATACGACGCAGGAGACATGCAGGTCGATGGAGTAGCCAGCCCCAGCGTTATGGCTTCGGGGGTCGCGGGGAGCGTGTCCGTGGCCTTGCACCCACTCGTCATCCTCAACATATCGGACCACTGGATACGCATCCGCTCTCAGGAGGGCCGGCCCATGCAGGTGATCGGAGCCCTCATCGGGAAGCAGGAGGGGAGAAGCATCGAGGTGATGAACTCCTTTGAGTTGCTCGCCCGAGTCGAGGACGACCGGTTGAACGTCGACAAGGAGTACTACTTCACCAAGGAGGAGCAATTCAAGCAGGTCTTTAAAGACATGGAGTTCCTGGGCTGGTACACCACCGGGGGCAGCCCCGACCAGTCGGACATCCACATCCACAGGCAGGTGTCCGACATCATCGAGAGCCCTCTCCTTCTCAAGCTGAACCCGATGACCAAACAAGCGGATCTCCCCGTCAGCGTGTACGAGTCCGTGATCGACGTGGTCAACGGCGAGGCCACCATGCTGTTCGCCGAGCTCACCTACACGCTCGCCACGGAGGAGGCCGAGAGGATCGGCGTCGACCACGTCGCTCGCGTGACGGGCCCCGGCGCGGCGGAGAACTCGACGGTGGCCGAACACCTCATGGTCCAACACAGCGCCATCAAGATGCTCCACAGCCGGGTGAAGATCATCCTGGAGTACATCAAAGCGGTGCAGGCGGGAGAGGTGCCGTTCAATCACGAGATCATGCGAGAGGCCAACGCCCTGTGCCACAGACTGCCCGTCCTCAGCACTGAGAACTTCAAGACTGATTTCTACGATCAGTGCAACGACGTGAGCCTCATGGCCTACCTGGGCAGCGTCACCAAGACCTGCAACAGCGCCAACCAGTTCCTCGGCAAGTTCAATGTCGTGAATGACAGACAGGGGGGATTCGGCGGTGGCGGTGGCGGTGGCGGTGGCGGTGGGCGAAGGATGAGACTTTTCCATTGAGTTAAAGAAGGGGGAATGAGAAAGAACAGTGGTTCTCAAACAATTTCATGTCAAGGACCCCCCCAAATTGAATTGAATTTGGCCCTGGACCCCCATCTGAAAATACCTTGTGCCAAGAACCCCCAGCTTGTGAGCTTGTAGAGCTGATATTTTTGAATAGCCAAAGTATAAAATGAGGTTAAAGCGGTTTTACACATTTTGATGGGGAACCCCTGGAACCCCCCCAAGGACCCCCGGGGGTCCCCCGACCCCACTTTGAGAACCACTGAGATAGAGGAGGTCTCAAGGAGAGTTTTTTTTTTGTGATGGTGGTTGACTGAGAAAATCCTTGAGAGCAAGCACTTGATTTACAGTATACTCCTCAGGTAGGTAGGGCAGGTAGGGCATTCATTTATTAAAAACAGACCGAACAATATCCTATCAAAATTGCCTTGTGGGTTGACAGATGGTGGATGTCAAAAACGTAACCAAAGTCCAAAGCAAAACTTATACTAAATAAGTAAGCTGTAAGTAGGATTTCTTTTTTTTTGTACAAGTGTTCCAGCATGTAATAATAATTATAAATGACTGAAGGCACTTTTCTGATTATTAATGGTACTTTGTGGAGGACATTGTAAGTCTTTTTTGTCTGTGTCATTTCCTAATCAAATAATTGGACTCTGAACTTAAATGTTTTTAAATTATTTGACAAAAAAAGAAGCAGAAAAACGTTTTCGCATGGAAC
The DNA here is from genome assembly GCF_963280865.1 of Gymnoscopelus braueri. NCBI lineage: Eukaryota > Metazoa > Chordata > Actinopteri > Myctophiformes > Myctophidae > Gymnoscopelus > Gymnoscopelus braueri. The sequence goes on from NC_137611.1 coordinate 39,759,274, forward strand.
ACATCGTCTCTGTCGGGTGGAAACCTCAAATTATGTAAAAAAAATCACACCCAGTGTGAAGTGAGCGGTGTTATTTAGCAACAACAGTGATGGAAGCTCACTTCAAAAAAATCACACCCAGTGTGAAGTGAGCGGTGTTATTTAGCAACAACAGTGGTCATCACAGTGATGGAAGCTCACTTTTTTAAAAAAGTATTTTTTTTGAAGTGCGTGGTGCTATTTATAGGTTATTAATTTCATCATGCGTCTCGCTAGCCAATCACAGCACTGAGCCAAGGCTGTGAATAGAGTCAGCCAATCACAGTACAGCAAAAGACAAATTTTCACGACGGTCCCAAACCCACTTATAGGAGCGGCTACACCGCTCAAAAAAAGTACTTTTTTTGAAGTGCGTGGTGCTATTTATAGGTTATTAATTTCATCATGTGTCTCGCTAGCCAATCACAGTACTGAGCAAAGGGTGTGAATAGAGTCAGCCAATCACAGTACAGCGAAAGACACATTTTCACGACGGTCCCAAACCCACTTATAGGAGCGGCTACACCGCTCAAAAAATGTACTTTACAGGATTCAAATTCAAAAATAGCAAAAGTAGCAGATCGACAAGCTCACGTGGCCGCGTTTGGAGCTTGCAGATCTACTTTAGATGCTCTTGTGTGACGCTGTAGTATCAAGTAGGGCGTTAATTTACGGAAAGAAAACACATTCGTTAAAATATGGAGATAAGAGGTTTCTGCCCGACAGCATGAACGTCATGCTACTGCAGTCAGCCGACAATGATTGGTGCTGTTGCCTGTGCGTCTGGCTATTCAGGTGGGCTGTCACTACGGCTGTCACTCACAATGCACTGCTGCCAGGCAGAGAGTCTTGTGTTGTGAATGTGTGACACAGAAAATTCTTTGTGTGTGTGTGTGTTTCAGTGAAAATGTGTGCATTTTAGTGTTGGAGTCACTTCTCAAAAGTTGCTAAAAGTTCCAAATAAATGTAGCTACAGTATAAAGTTGTTGCTATGTGCTTTAAAAGAATTATAGAAAATAAGAAGAAAAAAACAAGTTCCTAGGGTAATTATTTGAACAGTTGGCATCACTACTGACACTCAACCAAAAGCTGTAGAATGGACAAAGCCAGTGTCATCCAAGAGTGTACATGTGTGTGAGGGTATAGCTGAGATGCTGGAGGGTGTGAAAGGTGTCTGTGAACACCTCAAAGGTGTTAAAGTCACTTAATTCCAGATAAGCCAGCAGGTCACCTACTGCCCCCCGTGGACAGAAGCTATATTTCAACCAAATGACCCTTTTCACAAAATGTGTCACAGCAGAGTAAGCAGCTGCAGCTAATAAAATTAATAATGGGTATGTTTGATTTTTCGTGAGCCAATTAGCAAGCATTGACAAACATGCCCATTAGTAATGGGCCAACTCACTGTTGTAAAATGGACTACAATTATTCCGTCATTCATTATTAGGTAGTATGACTTACAAAGTCCTCCTTCACACAACCAGAGTCATACTGTAAGCACACTTGGTAGCCAAGGGCCTTTCTGTGTGGAGTTTGCATGTTCTCCCCGTGTCCCCCATGAGCTGAGTTCGGGGCTCCAGGCTGGCAGAGGGAGAGTAGCGCCCAGGATTACACGCTTAGGCATTGGCACTGGGTGAAAAAATAGGGGTTACAAAATCGTGGGATAAAAATTATAGTAAAAGAAAAAAAAAAACTCATCTCATCCACCAGTTTCACCATTGTGCCGCACTCCGGTCCGGAAAACGTGTATGCCTCTGGCCACTTTGTGAAATAGTCCATAGCGACTATGACACAGCGGTTTGTCAGTGACAGAAAAGGGCCCAGAATAATGACCCCAAAAAAAATCCATAGGGACCCCCACCTAATACTGTTGCAGTGAAGAGTGTGGGACCTTTTTCAAAGGTTTTCAAAGTTTTTCATTCGAATTGATGTGAACGCAACCAGTCTAAAATCTTAAACCTTAAATCTTTTGAGGCAACTAGATTTGGGAACAGGGACTACAGTACATGCTGTAAAGGCCTGTGGATATGTAGCTATATGTAGATCAGAGGTTACTCCCCGTACTCCCCGTTGAAAAACAAGACTATCTTTCTACTGTATATGCTGAACGGATTTGGTCACTGCAGTACATTTTAACTTGCTTACAAACAAATTTCATTTCCCCACGAAAAGGCAGTATACTGTTTGACCATGTTACATCAAACAATGTGTCAAAGAAATCACCACAAAACTGCTTAAACATGTCCCAGTCAGTGCAACATTCCTACAAGCAGAGCACAGATTCTTCTGTCTAGTCTTTTATGTCCTTTTGTGCTTTCTCCGTCTTTAAACAATTTTATATATGGGCAGCAGATGCACACAGTTATGACCTGCAAAGCGTAGTGGCGTAGTGGGAACAAGTCAGTGAGTAAGTGATAAACAAAGAAATATCCAATCATACACCGTCTTTACTGTGTTCAGTCACATAATAGCCCCTTGGTCTAATACTTTGACCCATCTCACCTGCCCTTTGAGAGCGTTGGTGAATGCAGCAACATAATAAAATATTATTTACCTCAACTGTTGTGTTCCACTCTTTAACACAGTTTAGGCTCTAACTATATTTGAGGTAAACAAACCATTTGTCAGTGGTGTAAAGTAACCAAGTACACTCAAGTACTGTACTTAAGCACAATTTTGAGGTGCTTTTACTTTACTAGAGTATTTCCAATTGTCTATACTTTTACTTCTACTCCACTACATCTCAGAGGCAAATATTGTGCTTTTACTCCACTACAATTATTTGAAAACTTTAGTTACTAGTTACTTTGCAGATATAAATTATTACGTTATAAAACATACATTAACCACTTTAGCCCTATTTTATACATAGGCTAACTTTCACTCAAGTAAATTCTGAATTCCAGACTTTTACTTGTAACAGAGTACTTCTACGTTGCAGTATTGATACTTTTACTTAAGTAAAACATTTGAGTACTTTTTCCACCACTGCTATTTGTTCACCAGTGTCACCACATTGCATATCGCAACAATGCGAAATGATTACGGCCACCCAGATTACATGGATTTTCACTTGGGGAAGTGGGCATGTGTTTACACCCAAGCACCTTCCCCCCTCCCCAATAACACTTTCTCATGTTCACAAGTCCAGACTCAGCTGTTCAAGAGCACACATGCCGATTTGGGTTTCGGAAAGGGATTTCCCCCTTTCAGGAGATATCAGTGTGAAGGTACAGTGTGCCTGTCACCATTGTAAAGCAACACCATGCATTCCTGATATAGAATTTCGTTGCCGTGGTGCAAAAACCTCACATGTCCCATATTTCAACTTTTCTATTTTCTCCCCCATAAATTACCGCTCTACTTCGTATTACTACAGCGTCAACGACCCCAAAATGAATATGTATTTGGCCGCGGACCCCCATCTCAAAATATTTTGTTCCAGGGACCCCCCAGAAGCAAAGATTTGAGTTAATGTTTGCTTTAAAAGAATATATATATTCAAAGATTTGCACACATTTTCACGATTTTTCAAAAATAGCAGATCTACAAGCTCGTAGCGCGGCACTCGGCCGCGCTATGAGCTTGTAGATCTGCTATTTTTTTAGCTCAAATCGAAAAATGACACAGATGCGTTCCAGGTCTTAATGGGTTAAGTGGAATTTAAAGTGGTTAAGTGTGTCTGTGGGTTTAAAAAAATGTATTGAAGCAATGAAAAGTTATTTTTTTTGCCATTTACTGAAAACTAACCGTTTTGGACATACAAGGGTTCCTGCCCAACAGGGACGTTTGCTGTTAGAGCTCGCATTGGTGGAATGGGTAGGCGGGGGAATGTGGGGCAACCATAAAGCACACAGGAAAAGACAAAAAGACACGCACAACCCCAACCTATAAAGCACAACGTCGCATACACATGATATCCCTGAACTGGCACACAGTCAAATTGGAAGTGGTGGAAAAAGTACTCCAATGTTTTACTTAAGTAATCAATACTGCAATGAAGAAGTACTCTGTTACAAGTAAATGTCCGGAATTCAAAATGGACTTGAGTAAAAGTTTTTGGTATTGGTATCAAAATGTACTTGAAGTACCAAAAGTAAAAGTACTAAAATGTTTGAAATGCGACGCGTTGTGAGCTTGTTGATCGGCTATTTTCAAATAGCCTATGTATAAAATAGGGCTAAAGTGGTTTTTGTAATGTATGTTTTATAATGTAATTATTTATATCTGCAAAGTAGCTACAAGTTTTCAAATAATTGTAGTGGAGTAAAAGTACAATATTTGCCTCTGAGATGTAGTGGAGTAGAAATAAAAGTATAGACAATTGGAAATACTCCATTAAAGTAAAAGCACCTCAAACTTGTACTTAAGTACAGTACTTGAGTAAATGTACTTAGTTACTTAACGCCACTGATTAAACTCTAAAAGTGCAACAATTGTAAGGGTCACATAAACAGTTGAAATAACACTCCTGCACTGTGGTGTAGTGTCTAAATATCCTCATTTATTCTCCTGCTCTCACTGCAGTAATACAACATGCTTTATACTTAGTCTCTCCTACACAGTAGTAGCCTATACACAATACTAACAAAGCTGCAGCAATGACATGTACCAGGCTGGGAACAAGTGGAATGCGGCTAGGTGCTTAGCTTGCGTGGGTGCAATTATCAAAAGCATTATCCCAGTGAAGAATAGAATGGCTTCCATGGTTGCCAGCACAAGTAGGCCGCTGCAGAGGAGAGCGGGTGAATTTGTCTAAGAAGGGCAAATACTGTACTGTGTACATGAGAGTAAACAGTTGAACAAAGCAAGAAGGGCCTCTGACAAGAGGTTAGACCAAGGGCCCAGCTTGAAAGTTTTACATTGAGGCTAATACGGAAGAGACAGTTCATATGAATGGCCTGTAGTTTCGCTGTTTTACCCCTGCTGGTGTCAGAAAGAATTTATCTTAACGCACGCGGATGGGTTTTTGACAAACTTTAGACTAGATTTTCTTACCTTAATGAAAATGGTCATACATACTATATGCTTCCAGTCGCTAGTTTAAAGTCTCCTTTCAATCATCATGATATGCGTTTTGGTAAACTATGGTCCCATTTATTTCAAAATTGACGATAAAGTAGGTTATGCTCTAGGAGGGGCGGGATGATTTGATTGACAAGCTACACAACCAATAGCATTCATTCCCCGCCCCCGCTCTTGATTGACAAGCTACCCAGCCAATAATGGTCTGGTGGCATTCTGCAGGATATGACGCGATATGACGTGATATTGAAAGATGGCGGAATTGAAATTGCTGAACAATCGGTTTCATTTACGGTCTGTTGAAACCAATGGCGTCACGTAGTCCATTCTTTTTATACAGTCTATGGGTTAGACACATTGGTGCGTAAGGTTAGACACAAAAGTGGTCGCACTTCAGGTCCACATACTGTAGTTATGTACTGTACATGAGATCAGACATTAAAGGTGCGAGAGATTATCAGCGCATTTGAAATAAAGTGCAACTCAGGCTTACGGGTGCCCTGTGAGCTCTGGCACTGATTTACACGCATGGCCACGTACACACACACGCACGTAGCAAAGCCACACAGCAACGTCTGAATCCTTAATACAGCAGATCAATGACGCTCCTGTGTAGCAGCACATTCATTCATAATGGAGCACATAGACATTAACCCATGTGACCCATATGGGCACACGCACACACACACACACACACACACACACACACACACACACACATGCCTCCACGTGTACACACACAATGGTCTCACATTGTTATTCTTGTGAGGACATCTGGTCTCCGCAAAGATAGGAGTGCTAGACTGCGAACATGCATATTAAGTCCTCACAAAATAACTACTTAAGCTGCATCAACACGGTGAAGTCAGGTCTTGGACCAACAAAAAAACGCACTAAGAAGAAAAGTCCTAGGCAGGCAACGGGAAGGAGATAAAAAAAACATGGAGACTGCTTAAAAGCTCAATCTAAACTCTGGAAATGTGCGTATTCATTGCATAGCATTATCCCAACAGACTAACCAGAGAGGAAAACAAAGACAGAGATAAATAGGAAGAAAGACAGAAAGGGGGAGAGAGAGGTTGAGGAGATGCGACGATGGCACCGTAAGATGGCACCCTGGGGAACGATGGGAGAGCGTTAAGACCACTACTCATCCATCTCCTGGACACGAGAGAAGAGGCTGTCTGCTGCATGCCAAACGGAGCACGGCTGGCAGGGAATTCTACCTGCCACACTGGGCCTGGGGCGCCGGCAGGACTCTCTCTCACAGTACACACAAGAACTGCCTGCATGGTGCGTCCTGCACATACACTCAGTGAACGTTTGAGAGAGAGAGCAACAGAGGGAGAGAGAGAGAGAGGGAGAGAGAGGGAGAGAGAGAGAGTTTTGTTGTTGTTTTTCTTTAACCTTACCGATACAACAACACCATCTAATTCAGCATGCATTTCAAAGCCAGCAGGTCTGGAAAACAATAACAGCCCAGCTATATCCCAGAGAAACGCACAATAAGAGTCAGCATTAAAGGAAAGAACCAACAGTTTCCCTCTTTTAGCTGCATCATAATGGGCCTTCCACACCAAGCAATATAACTAGAACTGTACTGACCTTTTGTCCTTGTGGTGGTTGATTGAGAGTACCTCTTTACACTGACTGGCTTTGAGCAGCAAAAAGAAAAAGGAATGGAAAGGAAATTAGGAATGTCCAAAAGTTTAACTCAAAAAAGGTTTATTCCATCTCCAGATGTTCCAGGCTTGAAAACATGAAATGAAGTGACTTTAATATAACTCAAAATAGAAGGCAGCAACAACAAAACAACCAGACATTAGAAGCTGTGAGCCTCCAATCAACTACACCTGGCCCTCTCTTGGCCAGGTTTGCTCCTCCATGTCTTTAGAGGGTGACAAAGCACACTGACAAGGACATACATACACATACATATACAGTAGGTCTACTGTAGATCGGCTCCAACAATAACTATATCCATAAAATATATCCTACTATAAATGTACAAAATCTCTGTCAGTCCGCATGTCCGTCTGTGTGTCTGTGCGTATGTAGTTCATGAATCTCGAGAAACGTCCGACCGACCGAATTCAAAAGGCTGACAGCAAGAATGAGTTGTTCCACCATTACAAGCAGGAATTGTATGGAGAGACAAGGGGAGTGGAAATGGTTTAACACTTCACTGCCTCATTTGGAGCACTGATGAAAGTTAACGCCAGCTCAACTTCTGTTGTAGCTTTTAGCTTGTCACACAGCGACAAGTGCCGGGCGTCAGTTTGTAGCTTCATGTCTCTGGCTTCCGTTGAAAATGACTTGTAGCCTATTGCTTTGTCTAATTAGTGTGAAGGCAGCATCAGGCAACAAACACATGCAAGTTGTGTGCGTGTATACACATGATGAACCAAGAGAGAGAGGCACACAAACTCACACACAATTTAATTCAGCTCACAGATGGCCGATGAGCCTGAGTAATGGTGCAGAGACAGGACCTTTAGCGAACTCTACCAAAGCTACTCCTCTCAGACCCACACGCACGCACGCACACACACGCACACACACACCACCTATAACAAACACTCATCCCAACCACTCTAATTGGAATGTTCGCTCATGCTAACTGGACCATGTATCTTTGTGGCTGGCCAGATGACATTGCTACTTGTTTTTTTCCATCTATTCTCTCCCTCTTACTCTTGTATTTTATTTTCTTTCACTCTGCTACCACCCAATTAAGACACAATACATTCCAATGACAACTCTTCCTCACTCCTCTCTAGGAGTCTAAATTTTGTCCACTCTGCTACCACCCAATTAAGACACAATACATTCCAATGACAACTCCTCCTCACTCTGTAGGAGTAAAATTGAATATGCATGTGCATTTAAGCACATAATTGACTCCACTACCTCATTACACAGCGCGTATGGATTTCACGAATTACAATGTGAAAACTAAATTGAGAATAAGTAATAATAACATTGACACATTTCCCTGAAGCCAAAAAAAAAGTGATGAGAATCCATCACTTCAGATTAATTCTGTATCACTGCGAGCCAAATGAACATGTTGCATGCCAATGCCACTGACAGCAGAAAGAGATACTGTGTCTTTTCCTATAGCAGCCTCTCTCCCTCTCTGTCTTGAGGTTGACGCAGACTGACAGCTTCCTCTGTTGTGCTGCGTCAGACCTGTGACTTACCCCCCACCAGCCAAATCACCAGTGGTGTAAAGTAACTAAGTACATTTACTCAAGTACTGTAATTAAGTACAAATTTTACTTTACTGGTGTATTTCCAATGTTCAGTACTTTTACTTTTACTCCACTACATCTCAGAGGCAAATATTGTACTTTTACTCCACTACATCTCAGAGGCAAATATTGTACTTTTACTCTAGAATTATTTGAAAATAATAATAAATGGGACATTCTGCAGAAGGAGTACTTTCTACTCTTGATACTTTAAGTACATTTTGATAGCAATACTTTTGTACTTTTACTCAAGAAAAATGAAATGAAAAATGTAATTCTGGACTTTTACTTGTAACAGAGTATTACATTGCAGTATTGATACTTTTACCTAAGTGAAAAATGTGAGTACTTTTTCCACCACCCAAATCACCTCAATCCCAACTTTCACCCCCTTCTTGTCTGCCCCTGCTTCACCTGCCCCAGGGCACTGCACAACACACACACACGCACGCACGCACGCACGCACGCACGCACGCACGCACGCACGCACGCACGCACGCACGCACGCACACACACACACACACACACACACACACACACACACACACACTTCTGTCCTCTCGCTCGCAGTCCTCCTCTCCGTGTCTGCTTCTATTTTCCTTTAATAACATCCAGAATAAGATGGGCTTCCTGTGGGATCTGATGTTATTGCATAGCTGGGTGGCTAATATCTGTGTTGTTGTGCTCATTTTCAACTCCTCCTGTCTTGCCAGTGGCGGCTGTCTGCAGAGAACTGAACTTTTGGAATCCTGGACACACTGTGGCGAAGCCGAGAGAGAGAGAGAGAGAGAGAGGGAGAGGGAGAGAGAGGGAGAGGGAGAGGGAGAGGGAGAGAGAGAGAGAGAGCATCCCTGCCATATGGGTAGGAACTCTCTCATGCTGACAGGCCAGACCCACAGAGTGTGTGTGTGTGTGTGTGTGTGTGTGTGTGTGTGTGTGTGTGTGTGTGTGTGTGTGTGTGTGTGTGTGTGTGTGTG
>NC_137611.1:39773547-39778547 GCF_963280865.1 Gymnoscopelus braueri
TAGCCCTATTTTATACCTAGAAAATAGAAAATAGCAGATCTACAAGCTCACAAGAAATAGCAGATCGAAAATAGAAAATAGCAGATCACAAGATCTACAGCTCACAACGCGTCGCGATGCGACGCGTTGTGAGCTGTAGATCTTGTGAGCTTGTAGATCTGCTATTTTCAAACATTTTAGTACTTTTACTTTTGGTACTTTTAGTACATATTGATACCAATACTTTTGTACTTTTACTCAAGTCAATTTTGAATTCCTGACTTGTAACGGAGTACTTCTACATTGCAGTATTGATACTTTTACTTAAAGTAAAACATTTGAGTACTTTTTCCACCACTGGTTTTAGCGTTGGCTATTCAACAATAGCAGATATACAAGCTCGCAGCACGGCACGAAGCCTGTACATGAGCTATTTTTGAACATTTTTGAAAAATCTTTGCATTTTTTAAAATAATTTACAACAAACACAAATATTCTCTTCTGGGAGGTCCCTGCCACAAAACATTTTCAGATCAATTTGGGGGTCCTCGGCAAGGAGTTTGAGAACCACGGATTTAGAAGGCATTTTGTAGAAACGACCTCAGATCTTAATGGGTTAAAAGGAGCGATTAGCCAGACTGAGAGAGTGAGGAGAGCACCTTTAATTAATTAATTAATCAATTAATTAATTAGAGCTCACCTACAACCATTCCACACTCGTTCCGCCCTCGTAAGAAGAGAGGCAATTAAACACACGAAACCACTGGTGAGTGACTTTAAATATATACATTTATACACATGCTGCTGTATAGGACTAGAAGTGAACCGTGTGTGAACAGTAGACCCGTCAGGGCGGTGGACATGACAATACATACATACATGGAGTTGAAAATGACACAAAGTGGTAAGAAATGGATGTATAGGATACAGAAATGTATACCGTGAAAAACGCGCGCACACACACACACGCACACACACACACGCACACACACGCACACACACACAGACACACGCACGCACGCACGCGCACAAACATACACACAACAAATCAGGTGTACCAAACTGTCGCACAACTGTACTTTATATCTCCGTTCCTCGTGAGATACAGCACAGAGCTAAACCTGTACTCATGCTAAACTGTCATAAAGTGAAATTTGTCCAAACCACAAAAATAAATCAAGTCAAAATGTAACTGTGACCTCAGCCTGCAACGTCTAATGGCAACCTCGTCAGAATTCGACGTTTAGTCTGCCTATTTTTGCAGAATGTTTGCCTATTATGATGACATATGCCCAGAGTAGGGTCGCTGGGCTTCATGTTGTTAAGCTAACCTAATTATAACCCAAACCTTAACCAGAAGAACAGCGTCTAAACCGTAACTAAATAATAGTGAATGTCGCCAGTTTTCCGTATTTCAGACTTGATGACATTACATTTTGACTTCAAATAGACATATTTGCGGTTTGTACAAACATGAATATGTCAATGTTCTAACTGTAGACGTTTAATTGCAAACAGAGGCTATACACAGTAAAATCCTGAGTCAGTTTAACTCTTGAGAGTGTACAAATGTAGCCTAATGGATCTATAAGGGACCATTTGGTAAATGAACACTGATGATTTTACTGTATGGTCTGTTGATCACGAACCAAATGGAAGAAAACCTCATTTCTCCTGTAGACTGGGGAAGTGTCTTGTCCTTGCTGCTGAGAGCCATGAAGGTGAAGCCCATGTCAGTACAGAGAGAAAAACCTCTCCTCAGAGGTACTCCTATACTGCAGATCTGTGTTGTTGTCCGGGTTATTGTATAGGTGTATTCAGCTTCCATGTAGCGTACTGTTTCAGGTTCAGCTTTAATACTGTATGCGTGGCGTTGACAGTACAGTGCGTTCAATCATTCCCACATATTGTTGAACTTAAAGTTCACACGCAACCCATAGTACCTGCTGCAAAACCTGTTGTTGTACACAAGAAAAAACAAAACGAAACACTGAAATACTGGTTCAAACAAACAGAGAGACACAATTACAAAACTCGTCTAAATGGCACGCGTGTGTGTGTGTGTGTGTGTGTGTGTGTGTGTGTGTGTGTGTGTGTGTGTGTGTGTGTGTGTGTGTGTGTGTGTGTGTGTGTGTGTGTGTGAGATTGCGATAAAAGGCATAACCTACTTGAATCAGTACCTGGTCATGGGAAAAATGTCGCTCAACCTTCACTGGGGCGTTTGCAAGCCCATTCTGACCATAATAAAAATGTCGATACCAACGTAGGTAATACATGCATTAATGTGCAATTCAAAGAGCCAACACACGTAGGGGGTAAAAAAAAAAAAAAAAAGAAGAAAGAAAAGAGGACAAACAATAACATTAGTAAAGTCAACAAAGTACAGGCTCTGACCAAAGATTTCTGGTGAACACATTTTAAAATAAAAACAAAAAATAAATTCAATCCTGTCTCCATATAATGTGGTAGGCTGGCATGGGAAAAGGACGTACATTCTTGGTATATTCATTATACAAAATAGATCTCTAGTAGTATACTTTTTAAAACATTTTTTTCTTCTTTTTTTGCGTTTTGTTTGTTTTAGTGTTTTTTGTTTGTTTTTGCATAATGTGTACTGTATGTATGGAGCAGACAAGCACAAGTTCATTCAAATCTTTATGGCGAGACCCAGGAAACCACACGGTGAAATCTGCATTGGTTCATCTATCCGTTTGTAACTCTCAAGAGATAAATGAACACTGAACATTTTAACTGTGCACAATCTATGGCTATATCTGTGGCGCTTCCGACGGACCGAAAGCTCTTTTACTCGCGTCAACGTTTCCGAGACTCATGCCGAGGAGGGAGCACGCTCCGTCCGATCACTCCGTCCACACAGTTGCATAATTAAACAGGCATATAAGTCGATCAGCTCAGGAGCGCTCGTGTGTGTTCGTTCTGTACGCGTTTGAAGTCGTTACATTCCAAACCTCTGGACGAGGTACACAATCATAGGAGCATATCGGATTTCGTCGCTGTCTTGCGGAAACCTCCTTTCTCCTTTTAACTTTTTGTGTTTTTTTTACCAGCATGCAATGCGGGTCTACAAAGAGACTCAGCACTAGTCATTTCTCGACATATTCTCATTCGTTCATTGGCTGTCCTTTAAGCCAATTGGGATACTTTCCCATACTCTGAACGGGCGGTCTCGTCCTCCCCAAGCTATGGTACTAGACACGCCTCTCGCCTCTAAGGCTACTATACACTTCTGCCGTCGGTTCAAATCGCCGTGACACAGAGTAATATATAGGACAAAATTTAAGTACAGTACTTGAGTAAATGTACTTAGTTACTTTACACCTCTGCATACGCGCGCTGCGTAGCGGCCGTTCTGCATGCTGGTATACATGACATGAGTCTTGTTTTTCGTGATTTAACGCCCTTCTTGATGATACTCCAGCGTCACACAAAAGCGTCAAAAGTAGCAGATCCACAAGGTCGAAACGCGGCGCAAAGTGACCCGTTTTGAGCTTGTAGACCTGCTACTTTTACTACTTTTGCACTTTGAATCCTGAAAAGTAAACAGTTGTGGACATAGTATGAGGTTTCCACCCCGACAGAGATGATGTCGGATACGTCAATTCTGGCCGAAGGGTAACACAGGGATAGATCTAGTATCTGTCTATCTGTCATGCTTTCCTTAACCTTTTGCAGGAAAAATGAGTGGGCTTTCAAATGAGCGTAGTTCAACTCGCGGCCCGGAAGGCGAGTGCATTGACCAGGGCTGGGTTTTAGCCAGAGAGATAAATTCAACAGCAGAGCAAAAGAAGAAAAAAAAAGCTGGAGTTGGACTTGGTGTAAATGTGTTTGTTTATGGATGTGTGTTTGTGCGCACATCCATTAATGCATGCATTTGTGTGTAATATGTGCATTCGTGTGTATGTAATCCAGAAAAATGCCCTGTAACCCTCTTCACAAGGTGCATACGTGTGTGTGTGTGTGTGTGTGTGTGTGTGTGTGTGTGTGTGTGTGTGTGTGTGTGTGTGTGTGTGTGTGTGTGTGTGTGTGTGTGTGTGTGTGTGTGTGTGTGTGTGAGAAGCGAATGCCAGTATGGCTGCGGTAGTGTCCCTATACACACACCCAGCCTGCAGCGTACACAGGGCAGCCCAGAGGAAGTATAGCAAGGCTATAGTAACAATCTGTGTAAATGAGTTCGCACGGAAGCAATTATGTGCAGATGTGCGCACAGGAGCGCACAGACACACACACACACACACACACGCACGCACACACGCACGCACACACACATACGATACAGAGTAATAAGTCCCTGTATGAGCCCCGTTCATCATACAGTCAGTCCCCTGTGTTTTTGTCCTCTTTATCGTCCGTGTCTTTCCGTTCTTCCGTTCCGATCCGTCAACCGTTCCTGAGGACAGGAGTCAGGATGCTATAAGTGTTCAGGTGTGTAAACGCACGTGTGAAGCCTCAGTTATACTCAGGATAACGCGCTGGCGTCGTGCTCGGTAAAGAGCAGATATACAAGCTCGCAACGCGTCACGAACGTGACGCGTTGCGAGCTTGTGGATCTGCTATTTACGGCAAGAAACACCAGCGCACGACTAAGTCTAAACCAGGCTTAAGCGTGCGTGTGTGTCTGTGTGTGTGTCTGTGTGTGTGTGTGTGTGTGTGTGTGTTGGTGGGTGTGGGGGGGGTTCTCTAGGATCAGAGCAGGGTCCACTGCAGGCCCAGTGCAAGCAGAACGAGCGCCACCAGGCTCCAGGGTAGGAGGGCCCGGCTGGACGGGGGTGACCCTGCGGCGGGTCCCCTCACCCGCACCACGGGGGGCCTCTGAGGGTTGTCGTGGGGGCTGTCTCCTCCTCCTCCTCCTCCTCCGGGCTGTCTCCCCAGGTCCTTTCTGTCGCTGCTGGACACCTCTGTGTCGGCTGGAAGGACGAGACAGGGTGGACATGGATGGAGAGAGAGAGAGAGAGAGAGAGAGAGAGAGAGAGAGAGAGATGTGTAACTATTTCTGACAGAAA